>NC_142475.1:42834090-43137121 GCF_049115385.1 Moschus berezovskii
CTCATCCTCTGTCATCCCCTTCTCCTCCGATCTTCAACCTTTCCCAGGATCAGGGACTTTTCAGATGAGTCAGCTCTTCCCATCAGGTAGCCAAAATATTGGAGTTTCTGTTTCAGCATCGTCCTTCCAATGAATATTCAGGACTTATTTCCTTCAGGATGGACTGGTTGGATCTCCTTGCAGTCCAAGGGATGTTCAAGAGTCTTCTCCACCACCACAATTCAAAAACATCAAAACTTCAGTGCTCAGCTTTGTTTACAGTCCAACTGTCACACCCATACATGACTACTGTAAAAACCATAGCCTTGACTAGATGGACCTTTGTTGGCAAAGTAATCTCTCTGCTTTTTAATACGCTAAGTTGGTCTTAACTTTCCTTCCAAGGAGTAAACGTCTTTTAATTTCATGGCTGCAATCAGCATCTGCAGTGATTTTGGACCCAGAAAAATAAAGTCTGGCACTGTTTCCACTGTTTCCCCATCTATTTCCCATGAAGTGATGGGACTGGATGCCGTGAACTTAGTTTTCTGAATGTTGAGCTTTAAGCCAACTTTTCACTCTCCTCTTTCACTTTCATCAAGAGGCTCTTTAGTTCTTCACTTTCTACCATAAGGGTGGTGTCATCTGCATATCTGAGGTTATTGATATTTCTTCCAGCAACTTTGATTCCAGCTTGTGCTTCTTCCAGCCCAGCGTTTCTCATGATGTACTCTGCATATAAGTTAAATAAGCAGGGTGACAATATAAAGCCTTGACGTACTCCTTTCCTGATTTGGAACCAGTCAGTTGTTCCATGTCCAGTTCTAACTGTTGCTTCCTGACCTGCATACAGATTTCTCAGGACACAGGTCAGGTGGTCTGGTATTCCCATCTCTTTCAGACTTTTCCACAGTTTATTGTGATCCACACAGTCAAAGACTTTGGCATAATCAATAAAGCAGAAACAGATGTTTTTCTGGAACTCTCTTGTTTTTCCAAAGATCCAGCAGATGTTGGCAATTTGATCTCTGGTTCCTTTGCCTTTTCTAAAACATCTGGAAGTTCACGGTTCATGTATTGTCGAAGCCTGGCCTGGAGAATTTTTAGCATTACTTTACTAGTGTGAGATGAGTGTAATATGCTTTTCAAGGGTGAAAATTTTCCAAAATTTTTTGGTGAAGAACTCCAATCTTTGAAATGTTTTTGAGACTATTCTGCTAGCATACCTAATGTTACTTGTTTATTGATTTACTACACACAGACTTTGTATGTAGACTCATTATAAAATATGCTCAAATTTTTTTAATTATAATGAAAGAAGTAAGAATTAAATACAAATTTAAATAATCTTATTTAATTTATTTAAAATGGGATAAAAAAGACTGCCATATTGAAAAGTGCTGTTTTAATGTTTAGATATGTATTTTTTAAATGTACTCCTCACTGTTTTGAAGCAAACATAATTATTGCTTTAGGCAAGAGTCATCAAAGGCTGCTAAAACTAGTGGGTAAAAGTTTGATGAGGAACATAATATTTACATAGCCTCAAAATATTTCTCACAGATTACCCATTAATTGCAAAGAGAAATGGGCAATTTTATAGCAGTGATATATGGGGTGGACAAATATTTAATAAGATTTAATACCACCAGTATTGGGCAAAGCAACAGCATGTGTCCCCTTATATGATTTACTAAGCAACATGCATCACTTATGTAGTATTTCTGCCAAAAATGAATAATTTGAACCTAATTATCAAGAAATATTGAGCAAAACCAAAGTGAAAGACAATCACAAAATACTGGCTGAACTTTTAAAAGAAAATGGCTAAGGATCTGTTCTAGAAGAAAGGAAATTAAATGTAATTCACAATGCTAAATAAGGGGCAAGTTGTCACAAAAGGTATTTATTGGACAAATTGTCATAAATTGAATATGAAATGTGTAGTGTGTAGTAAATAATAGTATGCATTATGCGATGTTAAATTCTATCAATGTCACAATTCTTAAATTAAATAATTGCACTCTGATTATCTGAGATATTATTCCTGCTCTTAGAAAACGCGTGCTGAATATTTAGATGTAAAGGTACCTGATGCCTGCAAGTACCTCTCAAGAAAAAAAAAAAAATGGTATATTCATAGCAGTAAAGAATCTGCCAGCAATGCAGGAGACACTCAAGACTGGAGTTCCATCCCTGGGTTAAGAAGACCACCTGAAGAAGGAAATGACAAACCATTTCAGTATTCTTGCCATATCTAATCCCATGGAAGAGAAGACTGGCAGACTATAGTCCACGGAGCCACGAAGAGTGATATATGACTCAATGACTGAACACCTACCATACATACACAGAGGAATGGTAAAGCACATCTCACAAAATGGTAAAAATCAGTGAATCTGGGTCAAGGTTCAGTGGGCTTCTTTGCACTATACTTTAAAATCCTCTATAAGTATGATATTAAAGTCAAATTAAAACATGTAATATTTTTCTATTAGTATCATGCAAAAAATATAGTGAACTTTTCATCACATAATATAAATCTGTGTATTCAAAGTGTTTTTGTCTATTTCTTCATGAACAAATTGTTCAGAACACTATGGATCATCATTGCCTAGTCATTAACATGTGGCTTATCAGGATTTCTGACAAGAGAAAGAAGTTTTAGCACTACCATTTACTTCTGGTCTGAGTTTACTAACAATGTTAAAATAATCTTTAATCTACTTTTTTGGTAGGATTTCTTTATCCATTTTCTAAGATATATTTAGTTAAAACTAAGTAGTAAAAACTAATCTCCATTTCCTCTGAGATATGTGAAGTCTAGTTTAATCATGACACACACAAACACACAGGTGCAGGCATCACTACCAACCCCAGCGTGGTATCTACTTGGCAAAGTTGGCCTGAGTTCCAGTGTTAGAGCTCTTTAGATTCACTCATATAGCCATTTCCTCTCATTACATGACCAAACTGCTAGAAGACTCAACCAAAAGTATTGCTATTCCATTGACTATATATTTATACAATGACCTCATCACTCTACCTGACTACTTTTAAGTAATATGTGTGTGTGTGTGTGTGTGTGTGCGCACACACGCACTTAGTCATGTCCAATTCTTTGTGACCCCATGGACTGTAGCCCTCCAGTCTCCTTTGTCCATGGCATTTTCCAGGCAAGAATACTGGAACAGGTTGCCCTTTCCTTCTCCAGGGGATCTTCCCAACCCAGGGATCAAACTTGTGTCTCTTGTGTCTTCTGCATTGGCAGGTGGATTCTTTACCACTGCACCACCTGGGAAGACCCTTTAAGTAATGCTTCCGTAATATTAAAGCTTGAAATCATTCATCCTTTGGTATTTTGCTACACTGAGGGAAAAACCCTTGAATGTGACACCTGAATATTGATAGGAATTAGTCAGAAAAGGGGAAAGAAAAAGGTATGTAGGGAATACCTACATATTGGGATTGGGTGAATAAAAAATAGAATCAATTAAGGAGTCATGTAGAGGGTGGAAGATCCCATGGATGGAGGAGCCTGGTAGGCTGCAGTCCATGGGGTAGCTAAGAGTCGGACACGACTGAGCGGCTTCACTTTCACTTTTCACTTTCATGCATTGGAGAAGGAAATGGGAACCCACTCCAGGGTTCTTGCCTAGAGAATCCCAGGGACGGGGGAGCCTGGTGGGTTGCCGTCTATGGGGTTGCACAAAGTCAGACATGACTGAAGAGACTTAGCAGCAGAAGCAGAAGCAGCAGAGGGTGAAAACAGAGGTAGCAGTTGGCATTCTGAAATGTTTTGAAAGCTAAAGGAACTCGAATCAAGACTAGGAGTGCAAGGTCAATCATGCCAAAGTGCTAAAAAGAGGTCAAGGGGCAGAAAGTTGTGAAAGAAAGATTACATTGTGCCATGATGAACACAGTTAAAATTTTTAAGAAGTTTATTTTTATTTAACGTTTATGCTGAAGCAAGATTACAAATGCTACTTGTAGGTAGAAAAGGATTAAGTATAAATTACTTTGAAAAATATTGATGGGGTTCCCAGGTGGCTCAGTGGTCAAGAATCCACCTGCCAAGCAGGAGACTTGGGTTTGATCCCTGGGTTAAGAAGATCCCCCAGAGAGGGAAATGGCAACCCACTCCAGTACTCTTACCTGGGAAATCCCTTGGACAGTGGAGACTAGAGGGTTACAGTTCATGGAGTAGCAAAAGAGCTGAATATGACTTAGTGATTCAACAAGACTAATAGATATTTTCAGGTTAGTTTAACTAGTTAGATCGTGGTTCTCAGCTAGTAGAGCACAGTGATTTTCTAGAGTTCACCTGCCTCTGTTCATATCTAAGTTCTGTCTGCTACTACTCATGTGAACTAAACCTCTCAGTACTTCAGTTCCTCCATTTGTAAAGTTTAAAATACTGATAGTGTTTATCTTCTAGGGATATTGTGAAGATGAGATCAAGTATCCATGCAAATCATTTGGGAAGATTACCTGAAATATAGCATGTGCTCATTTAAGTATAAACTATTATTATCATTTGTTATATTAATAGCTACTCTGTTCTCTGACTCAAATCACAGCTCTAAATTTTGACACAAATATCAAATTTGTTCTCAGGGAGTCTAAAGGGGCCATGATTGAATCACTATATCTCTAATGTGTCAAAATAACTTAGACTGTAAGAACTACGAACAAAGGTTCCTAGCAAGAGGGAAATCTATATCAAGATAACAAATATTTATAATCATATGACCTACAGCTAGATCATGTTTGATCATTACTAATTAGAATCTTGGATTTTTGAAAATCTTACCAAATTTGAAATCCATGTTCAATAAGTTACAACAGGTCTTTTACTTATTATCATAAAAATTAACTAAAATTATAAAAGGAAAAATAAAACAAATATGCTTCTTTGAAATAATCATGAACCACAAAAATCGGTTTCATCCTAAAAGAGGCTTAATGAGGTTCATTGACTTAACCTATAGACATAAAACAATTAAGTGGTAGAAGGGAAATTTGAATTTTAAATGACATGACTCCCTAGTTTAGTGTTCTAAACACAACCATCTAAATAGCAAGAAATTTCAGTGTGTATTACTTTAAAATTTACAAAATGACCTAACACGTGACCTAGTGATTTTCACAACAAATGTGATATATGTGTCTGCCAGGGTTTCTTGCTAATACATGCAAAATTTTAAAGTTCAGCAATGGAGACTCCCAGGAGCTAGTCATTTTACTCTAACTCTGTGTGTGTGTATATGTGTGAGAGAGAGAGAGAGAGAGTCACTTAGTCGTGACTGACTCTGCAACCCCATAGACTGCAACCCACCAGACTCCTCTATCCAAGGAAATCTCCAGGCAAGAATACTGCAGTGGGTAGTCATTCTGTGTTCCAGGGGATCTTCCTGAACCAGAGATCAAACCCAGGTCTCCTGCACTGCACGCAGATTCTTTACCATCTGAGCCACCAGGGAAAGCCTTTACTATGATAAATGACAGATCCAATTAGAACTACACACAGGCACACACACACAGGCACACACACACAGGCACAAACACACACGCACACACAGAGAGAGCTCTGGTTTGAATGTTTGTGTCCCCTCAAACTCACATGCTGAAATTCTAAAAAGTTCAATGTGATAATATGTGGCGGTGGAGATATTGGGAGATGACTAGAGAATGGAGTCCTAAGAATGGAGCCCTCCTAAATGAGATTAATGACTCTATGAAAAGAGACACTTACTTCTTGCCATGTAAGGATGTAAGGAGAAGTCTGAGACCCAGAAGAGAGTTCTCACCAGACCTTCCTGACATTCTAATCTCTGACTTCCATCTTCTAGAATTGTAAGAAATCAATTCCTAGTCTTTATAAGCTACCCACTCTATGTGTGCATGCTAAATTACTTCAGTCCTGTCTGACTCTTTAGGACCCTATAGACTATAGCCCACCAGGCTCCTCTGTCCATGGGGTCCTCCAGGAAATTATACTGGACTGGGTTGCCATTTCTTTCTCCAGGGGATCTTCCCAACCCGGGGATTGAACCTACATCTCTCAGGTCTCCTACATTGGCAGGCAGATTCTTTACCACTAGCGCCACATGGGAAGCCCAGTTTATATCACCCTGGACAAAGACACACATACACACACAGACGGACAAACATAATTAGTAAAATGACTTGGTCATTTGATTCTAAATAGACAGACTTTTGCATTTACAACATGGCCTTAATTGCTATACAACACTTGGGCCTCAAGAATTAAATCCTGTAATAAACAAACATCCATGAAGCATGAGCAGCTGAATCAAAAAAAAAAAAAAGAAGAGTGCTGAGATTTAGAATTCAGTGGAATTTCAAGTAATAACAGCTGAGGCCTGTAGGCTGTCCCTTCACATCTGAAACAATGATTCCCACTGTTTTTCTGGTTGACACAATTTATTAAAACCTCTCAACATATACAAAATAAAATTATGATAAGCCCCCAAATCCAACACAGAAAGTCTAGCATGAGACGTTTAAGTCGTAATTTACCTTAGAGAATCAGGAAAAAGAAACCCGAGAAAAAATGAGAAAAACTTCAAAAAAGTCATTTCAACATCCCAGTAGAGTTAAAGATCATTTTCAAGTGTCCCGTTCAGATGTTTTTATAATTGTGTGGATCGTGCAGCGCTGCACATTCTACTAGTTCTCAAGTGGCTGAACCCAGAAGGTGGTGACTGTTTTTAACTGGCTCCTTGCTCGCTTTTATTTTCATTTCCTGTGCGAGAGTGAAATTGCCATTTGGGGACAGTTAAATCTACTTCAAACATAAGAATCATTTGTCCCATGTGAAGGCAGCTTCGATGAATAGCTTTTCATTTCTTCTTATTCATCCTGACTTTCATTATGATGCTTAGCATGATAGGATTTCACTTGACTCCTCCTCTGCTTCACACGGCTTTCTTTCTTCAGTGTTACTCTGACCAAAATTTGGAGCATCGTGGTTCAGACGGCATTTTGGCAGCGAATGTCTTCTGTAGACTGAATGTGTCTCTACCTAATATGTTTCTTGATTATCTGCTTGTTGCTAAAAAAGGATTGTAGTTCTCAGGTGAGGGGAAAATAGTGTCAATAGAACACTGATAGAAGGCAAAGCTGGGGTCTTTTATTTTTTTAGCAAGACAAAATAAAGAAAAAAAATAGATCAATTTCTTGATAGAGATTTCATAGTTTTATTTCCAGTTAAGAAATGCCTATCTCATGACTGAGCATCTGATACAAACTAGTTCTAAGCAAGGCATTATGGTACAAATGTATATATTTGGTTTTTCCAAAGCTGTGGATTTTCATTTAATATTAGCAGTGAAACAAATGCAAACACTCACTGGAAAACTAATAAGGTTAAAAAGACAGACACTATATCGATGAGATAATTCAGAGGGAAAAAAAAAAGTAACTAGAGGTAATTTTCTTTTGAACAGACAACCTTTATTAAGATCACAATTTAAATGGCTGTCACAGATATAAATTTGTAAGAATGCAGACCTTGTAACTACAGACCAGAGGCTTTCATCTTTGAAGAGATGGATTTAACACTTTTAAATATGAAAAGATTTCCACAAATGGAGTGACATTTAGAACAATTCTTCAAGGATAAGCAGATCGTCTCCTCAAAATAACTTTTAGTAGACGGGGAAGAAAATTTCAAGATAAGAATACAAAGTCTACAAAGGCATGATACTATAATAAGGCATGTTTTTTTAAAAAATTGAGAATTTTTCTATTTGTTTTTGTGATGTGGAAAAAGCATTTAAAGATGATACTAAAAGGTTGCCAAGGGTGAAGAAAGGTAGAAGAGGGATGGACTGGGAGTTCGGGGTTGGTAGTTGCAAATTATTCCATTTAGAATGGATAAACGATAAGGTCCTACTGTATAGCACAGGAAGCTATTAATAAATTCAATATCATGGGATAAACCATAATATGTGTATGCTCATTCTCTCAGTCGTGTCTGACTCTTTGCAACTCCATGGACTGTAGCCTGCTAGGCTCCTCTGTTTATGGGATTTCACAGACAACAATACTGGAGTGAATTGCCATTTTCTTCTCCAGGGGATCTCTCAGATCAGGAATCAAATCAGTGTCTCCTGCATTCTAGGATTCTTTACCACTTGAGCCACCAGGAAAACCATAATGGAAAAAAATACAAAAAAGAATGGAAGGTATGTGTAAAACTGAGTCCCTCTGCTGTACAGCAGAAATTAACACAACATTGGAAATCAACTATACCTCAATAAAAATAGATTAAAAATACATAGTTTCAGTCATATTTTAAGGGTCCATGTTTAAGACATTAATGAACTTGGAAAATTTTTTCTGATCATTGAGTTAAGAAGTCTTTATTTATCACTTTTTTAAAACAGATGAGTTCTCTAACAATCATATGAAGGATATTTTGGGTTAGGAGAAATTGTGATGAACATACCCATTTGAGTCTACGGTAATCATCCATACAACACATGCTGAAGAAATGAATGAAAACAGTGGAAATAGAGATGGTCATGGAGAAAATGTAAGACATTTAGAAGGTAAAGCTGATGAGACTTGATGACTGAGGCGAAGTGGAATATAACAAAGAATACAAGAAAGAAATGTAGTTCAAGTTTATGAAATAAAAAGAATAATTACCTTGAACAAGATCTACAGAATACAGGAGGAATAGGACGAACACATTTAGGAGGAAGGGTGTTTGCATTTTAGAAATGTGAATGTGGTATAATCTTGCTGAAAGCTGGATTGTAGAATTGGAGAACAGTAAGCAAGAGGGCTGGGATATAGACTTGGCAGTCACTATGCTACAAATTATAGTTCATATGCTAGAATTGGAAGTAATTTTCTAGGGAGACTGGACTAAGTAGGAAGGAAAATGGGCATAGGATAGAACTGTGTACCACAGCAGCGTGTACGCAGCTGTTAGAGAAAGAGGAAGGGAACAGGCTGTCAAGAAGAGAGAAGAAGCAACTCTGTCAAGGAGAGGATGGCCATAGTTTAGAGCTTACAGAAGTCCATTAAATAAGTAAATAATCCTGCCTTCTTAAAAATTTTTCCCTTAAGTATTACTTTCTTTTGATTCTTTTATTATGACACATTTCTTATCCCTCACAGTTTTATTTACTTATAACTCCTTTATTCAACTTTGTTTCCAGATCCTCTTTCTTCTTTACTCTAAATTTGGACACACTCTTCTGCCACAGCTTTGACTACTATTTCATACTAGTTATTCCTAAATATAAATATTTTTATTCATTCAAAAACCCTTAATGATTACTGCTCTAGAATCTAATTATGGGAAAAAAAAACAAAATTGTTGCTTCTTCTTTCATAGTTTTATGTATGGAGAGATTAATAGATACATAAATAAATTGCAATGTGATTAAGTGGGAGATGAGCATATTGCCATTTAACCTGTCACTCAGGTAGTTGTTTAGGAAATGGATTTGGCAGATAATTGGGGCTTCCCTGGTGGCTCAGACAGAAAAGAATCTGCCTGCAATTCAGGAGACCTGGGTTTGATCCCTGAGTCAGGAAGATACCCTGGAAAATGAAATGGCTACCACTCCAGTATTCTTACTTGAAGAATTTCATGGACAGAGGAGCCTGGCAGTCTATAGTCCATGCAGTCACAAAGAGTCACTTTTCAGTTTTCTAGGTAGAAATCTCAGTAACCCTAATAAGAAAGAATTAGAATTAGGGTGACACTAGTAATATCAAGATGGAGAGGAGTCTGGGGTGACACACATTTGTGCCTGTATGTTTTGTTCTGTGTTGCTGTAGTTTAAGCTGGTTGCCAGCTGGGTTGATAGTAATGGCATTCACTAGCATGGTCGTTTCTTCGGAAACTGGAACCGGTTTGACTCCAACGATAGAAATGATGACATCAGTTTTAGACATGCTGGTTTTGATATTTCTTTTTAAAAATGTCTCGGTGGGGGCAACAAATAGGTAAATGAAAATGTAGGGCTGACTTAGCAGGTACTTACTGGAAGTCACTCCTGTAGGCAAGGATGGGAATCCTTTCGGCAGATCATGAACTGAGGACAAAATGCTAGCAATGCTGTATTTGCAAGACAGCCACAATTGCACCCCCTGTCCTGAGTTGCAGACTCAAGAAGGCTTTTGTATGCAGTACCCACGTATATTTCCAGTTCAATGTGTTAAACCAATTGACCTCTTTGAAAATTTATTTCACTTACTGTTTTCTATTTTTGTCTATTAATATTGCTGTCATTTTCAGTTATGAATTTATGAAACCTTGAAATTTGCTCTGTGAGTTGAAGCATGATGCTTTCAAACTGTGGAGCTGGAGAAGACTCTTGAGAGTCCCTTGGACAACAAGGAGATCAAACCAGTCAATCCTAAAGGAAATCAACCCTGAGTATTCATTGCAAGGACTGATGCTGAAGCTGAAGCTCCAATACTTTGGCCACTTGATGAGATGAGCCAACTCATTGGAAAAGATTGATGCTGGGAAAGATCGAGAGCAGAAGGAGAAGGGGGCAACAGAGAATGAGATGTTTGGATGGCATCATGACTCGATGGAGATGAGCTTGAACAAACTCCAGGAGATAGTGAAAGCCTGGCATGCCGCAGCCCATGAGTCGCAAAGAGTCGAACACGGCTGAGCAACAAGCAACAGCCTGACAGGCTGAACGACAGCAACAACTAGGGACTCTCTCAGTTACTAAATATTATTGATTCAACTCTTAGAATGCTTTTCTTATTCATCCATACTTCCCATTCACACCCACAATGACTTTGTCCGAACATTCAAAATTTCTTGACTGGTGAATTCCTAGTCTCTCCAATATACCTTCAAGATACTCACACATTTACCTTTTCAAAATAGAGGTTGAATAGCACTGGGTAGATATTCAACATCCTGAAATCGTGCCTCTTTACCAAAATAATACAGTCCTGTAGCTTCAAGTTCCAAATCCCATGTTTTACATCCCAGATTATCTTCCCAGACATCTCACAATTCATTCCACCAGGAATTATAAACTCTACTCCATACCAAATGAACTCTTAATGCCCACATTTTGTGATTTTGCTTATATTGTTTTCTCAGCCTGGTAAACTCTTCCTTTAGTTTTTAACCCAAGCTAAACATTTCCCATGTTCTAATCCATGGCTTAAATGTGATTTCAACTAGATCTTCCCCAGTGCTTTTATCAGAAGTAATTGCTGCTTTTGCTTTATTCTGATAGCACCTCTCTTTTAGTACTTATTTAATTCTGCATCATATTATACATAGTTCATTATATATGTCAATCCTGCTAATACCTTTATCTTTTATCATTCCTATTAGGAACACAACAAATAGAGTCAAGCTATTCAAGGAAAATTATTTCTATGTTTTAAAGTAACCTGGTTTAATCCTTTATCAAGAAACTGAGTTAACTTCCATTACAGTGGTAACAGCGACAGCTAGTAAGGGGAAAAATTCTGAATCCTGTGTGTTTTCAAGGAGCAATGGGCATTTTTAAAATTGCTTAGCTGCCTCTATATTTAGACAAGCAAGAATATGTTAGAGATCATTTAAGAAATCTAATAACTTGCATTATTTCAACCAAATATGTAATATATATTTGTTCAATGTTCCAGAATATTCTGTGGGTTAAAAGTTAAACATTATGATTTTAAAAGATGGTTAAAATTTACAAGTAGGGAAGCCAGAAGAGTCCTTGGCCCTCAGGGATCCATGTGTATCTTGAGCTACATAGCTGACAAGTCACAATAAATTAAGAAAATATTTTGTTTACTCTATATCTTACCTGATTCTAGCCTCTCCTTCCAATCCTCAAATGAAAAGTCTTTGGGAAAATCAGGTTACTCCTACACCAATCATCTTCAATATAGGTTGAGTTATTCCCTATCCTAGCACATCTAACCAAAATTTATTCCAGATACATACAATGTTTCTTGGTAGGGTTTCAGTGTCCTAGTTTTAAGGAGAGCTTATATTTATCTTTTGCAACCCAGAAAATGAAATATTTTGATGAAGTTCTCTAGAATCCCAAGTTCTTAAAGCAGAACTGTTTACCTGGGGATAAGGAATCAACTTATGTTCTCTTCTGCAGATATCTTTCCTGGAGTTGGATACTTTGTACAATCAGAGCTCACAGGCTTGTTATAACTAAAATAAGTCAAAGGAAACATTGGTCAATGCTCCTCCCAGGACAAAATGCAAACACCTGGCTATAAACAACACTAGACCACAGTGGTCATGGTTCTGGGAGAAATAATAGAAAAATAGTCTGGGGTCCTGATATGTGTCCCTAGAATAATCATAAGATACAAAACAGAAGGGCCCCACCCTCGTGGGTGATTATAGGAGAAAAAACTGTGAGTCTGATCCCCAATTTGGTGGCCTCCATAGATGGGAAACAGCCCCAGGTTATTTAAGTTCCTGTTCAGACTGGGGGCAAAAATCGCAAATCTGCAGTAATTGGAAAGTTCCTTTTGATTCCTTATTCTAATCCCCTGACTTTAATGTTTATCCAGCAGATCCCTTCCTCCTCCTGTTACTTGTTTCTCTCAGGACTTCTGGTATTTCTTTGCCTTCAGTTCATCCATATTCACCTGGATATTCACACACCCCTGAGTCACATAGTATTTTCTTAGTTTAGGACCTCTTACATTTGCCTAAAAATGTTTGTTTTACCATCATTGCTATTAATTTAATGGATTATTAATCCATTAAATTTATCTAATATGTCTTACAACTAAAATACCCTAAGCTTCTAATTAATAATAAGACAATTTCAGGGCATAAATGATATAAACAATGAGATACACTGAAAGGGTAAACATCATCAAAGATTTTTCTTTATTCCCTTACGTTCTAATAATTAATTAATCTGAACCCATACCTACTCATTTAAAGAATTCATAGCAGAGAAAATGAGGAGTGAAAACCCAAGTATCAATTAACTGATGTATGTAGGATATTATATTTGTGTTTTCATATGCAGCTTTTATTTAGTCCCCCAGAATACTGTTAGGTTATTGGCAAAGAAACAAACAGAGAAGTAGCTTCTCCAGCAACACAAAGTTAGCATTTAAACCCACATCTATGGCACTTTCTAGCAGTCATGGTCCAGTATATTCTATAATCTAAGGGAACTTGATACAGAAAAATGGACACACGAGGAATAGAAATGCTCAGGAGCCAAAGCAAAACTCAAAACAGTTATTTCTGAAAATACCTTTCTTTTAAAGCTAATCCTACCCTAAAGTTGGAAGAAAATTTAAACAGATAACTTAATCAGAGCCTAAGGTACAGAACTTTCTACAGAATCTAAGACCACAGAGAAAGAGGTTAACAGCTGAACCAGAACATGAAGGAAACACGAGTATTGTTACAGACTCTGCCAGAGGGACAAGAAAAAGGGGGGGAGGGAAAAAATACTTTTATTTTACTCTTCCTTTCACCTTCCAGTTTTCTTTAAGTGCCTCCCACTGACTAATTTTTTTTTTTTTTTTTTTTTCAGAATTTAGCTCCTTAAGGAACCTGATGCAGGTACAGAAGAGAGGAAAGGCAGGAAGTTTATTTGAGACAAAAAGGCAAATGTCACCACAGATTCCATAATACTACATGGTGCACTAGCTTGAAAAGTGTTAACAAAGACATTCAGGTGAAAGAAAGGATGAAGTATATATTCTGGAGTAAACAGCAGGGAAATTTGGTTGTTACATTGGGAACTTGTGAAAAAAGTAATCTGGAAAAATAGGCTAATGCAACTACATAGGGAAATATGATGGCCAAGTTAAGCTGTTAACATTTAATTTAATGAGAAGACAATTTGGACCAGGCACATGATGCAATTAACATGTTGTTTGGAGAATATTAATTTGAAAATGGCAAATTTGACTGGAAAACACTGCCTAGCAAGGAAGCAATTGCAATTGTTTAGGCATAAATGATCATGACAATGTGATAAAAAGCTATTATTTATTGTTCATCTGCTTTGTAAGGGCTGCCATTCTACATAATTTATATACAAGCATACAATTAACCCCAAAGTTATTCTCAGAATCAAAAAATTTAAGTAAAATTCTACTGATATAAACTACTGGTAATGAAATAGAATTATTTTAGAAGATTCCAAATCAATATGTTTATGAACACAAAGCATTTGTTAGTTCAGTTCAGTTCAGTTCAGTCGCTCAGTCGTGTCCGACTCTCCGCGACCCCATGAATCACAGCACGCCAGGCCTCCCTGTCCATCACCAACTCCCGGAGTACACTCAAACTCATGTCCACAGAGTCGGTGATGCCATCCAGCCATCTCATTCTCCGTCGTCCCCTTCTCCTCCCGCCCCCAACCTTTACCAGCATCAGAGTCTTTCCAGTGAGTCAACTCATCGCATGAGGTGGCCAAAGTATTGCAGTTTCAGCTTTAGCATCAGTCCCTCCAATGAACATCCAGGATTGATCTCCTTTAGAATGGACTGATTGGATCTCCTTACTGATATAAACTACTGGTAATGAAATAGAATTATTTTAGAAGATCCCAAATCAATATGTTTATGAATACAAAGCATTTGTTAGTTACCATAGCAAAATCAATTATCTATATTGTTAACTTTAATATCTCTAAATGTTAATGCTGGAAAACATTTGTGAATACCTTTTTCTTAATTTAGTAGAACACAGATATTATTCCAAACTGCCGTAGACTTTTAACCTATTTCCCTTGTAGGTTGAATTATTGTTTAGTAATTCAAAACTTCTGTCATACATAAAATATTTTATTAGAAATATATTCATGTTAAAGTAACATCTTCAAGGTCTGTATTAGAAGCTTTCATAACATCAGAAGAATATTAACACAGATATAGAACATACTTTCCTCGATGGCTCACCAGATAAAGAATCTGCTTGCAATGCAGGAGATACAAGCAGATGTGGGTTTGATCCCTGGGTTGGGAAGATGCCCTGGAGGAGGAAATGGCAACCCATCCTAGAATTCTTCCCTGGGAAATTCCATGGAAAGAGAAGCCTAGCAGGCTATAGTCCATGGGGTTGCAAAAGAGTCAGGCACTACTGAACACACACACACACACATACTGTTTGTCTAAATTTTATTTCTATATCAAAGTGCTTTATATTGCCTCCACATGAGTATTTAATATTTTCTCCAGTTTTTCATTAATTGCCTTTTTGTTAACCACTCTCAAATACTGGCTATTTATAGGTCTTTGAATTTCAATAAGCTGATTGCCACTAAGTGAACACATCTATCAAGGTGAGTTATCTGTTCAACATTTGTACCAATGTGTGTTCACTCATTTCAGATCATCTTTACACCACTCCTGAAATTCTTAATAACTCTTGAAGTGATGATAGCTGAAAAAACAATAGAGTTTGCTATCTAACTGTGTAAAATGAACAATATGAGGCTAATTTGGATATTTTTGTTGAAAGCAATGGTCATTATTATTTGGCCTAGTTTTAATTTTTTGTCATTGTTATTTTATCAATGGATTTAGAATCACTAATGACAGACTTTTCATTATAGGGGACGGGAATGCAAAAGTAGGAAGTCAAGAAACACCTGGAGTAACTGGCAAATTTGGCCTTGGAGCACGGAATGAAGCAGGGCAAAGGCTAATTGAGTTTTGCCAAGAGAACGCACTGGTCATAGCAAAAACCCTCTTCCAACAACACAAGAGAAGACTCTACACATGGACATCACCAGATGGTCAACACCGAAATCAGACTGATTATATTCTTTGCAGCCAAAGATGGAGAAGCTCTATACAGTTAGCAAAAACAAGACCAGGAGCTGACTGTGGCTCAGATCATAAACTCCTTATTGCCAAATTCAGACTGAAATTGAAGAAAGTAGGGAAAACCACTAGACCATTCAGATATGACCTAAATCAAATCCCTTATAATTATACAGTGGAAGTGAGAAACAGATTGAAGGGACTAGATCTGATATAGAGTGCCTGGTGAACTATGGACAGAGGTTCGTAACATTGTACAGGAGACAGGGACCAAGACCATCCCCATGGAAAAGAAATGCCAAAAAGCAAAATGGCTGTCTGAAGAGGCCTTACAAATAGCTGTGAAAAGAAGAGAAGTGAAAAGCAAAGGAGAAAAGAAAGATATAAGCATCTGAATGCAGATTTCCAAAGAATATCAAGGAGAGATAAGAAAGCCTTCCTCAGCGATCAATGCAAAGAAATAGAGGAAAACAACAGAATAGGAAAAACAAGAGATCTCTTCAAGAAAATTAGAGATACCAAGGGAACATTTCATGCAAAGATGGGCTCGATAAAGGACAGAAATGGTATGGACCTAACAGAAGCAGAAGATATTAAGACGAGGTGGCAAGAACACACAGAAGAACTGTACAAAAAAGATCTTTATGACCAAGATAATCGTGATGGCGTGATCACTCACATAGAGCCAGACATCTTGGAATGTGAAGTCAAGTGGGCCTTAGAAAGCATCACTACGAACAAAGCTAGTGGAGGTGATGGAATTCCAGTGGAGCTATTTCAAATCTTGAAATGTGATGCTGTGAAAGTGCTGCACTCAATATGCCAGCAAATTTGGAAAACTCAGCAGTGGCCACAGGACTGGAAAAGGTCAGTCTTCATTCCAATCCCAAAGGCAATGCCAAAGAATGCTCAAACTACCGAAAATTGCACTCATCTCACATGCTAGTAAAGTCATGCTCAAAATTCTCCAAGCCAGGCTTCAGCAATATGTGAACCATGAACTTCCAAATGTTCAAGCTGGTTTTAGAAAAGGCAGAGGCACTAGAGATCAAATTATCAACATCCGCTGGTTCATGGAGAAAGCAAGAGAGTTCCAGAAAAACATCAATTCTGCTTCATTGACTATGCCAAAGCTTTTGACTGTGTGGATCACAATAAACTGTGGAAAATTCTGAAAGAGATGGGAAAACCAGACCACCTGACCTGCCTCTTGAGAAACCTGTATCAGGTCAGGAAGCAACAGTTAGAACTGGACATGGAATAACAGACTGGTTCCAAATGGGAAAAGGAGTACATCAAGGTTGTATATTGTCACCCTGCTTATTTAATTTATATGCAGAGTACAACATGAGGAACGCTGGGCTGGAAGGAGCACAAGCTGGAATCAAGATTGCCGGGAGAAATATCAAGAACCTCAGATATGCGGATGACACCACCCTTATGGCAGAAAGTGAAGAGGAACTCAAAAGCCTCTTGATGAAAGTGAAAGAGGAGAGTGAAAAGGTTGGCTTGAAGCTCAACATTCAGAAAACAAAGATCATGGCATCTGGTCCCATCACTTCATGGGAAATAGATGGGGAAATAGTGGAAACAGTGTCAGATTTTAATTTTGGGGGCTCCAAAATCACTGCGGATGGTGATTGCAGCCATGAAATTAAAAGACGATTACTCCTTGGAAGGAAAGTTATGACCGACCTAGATAGCACATTAAAAAGCAGAGACATTCCTTTTCCAACAAAGGTCTGTCTAGTCAAGGCTATGGTTTTTCCAGTGGTCATGTATGGATGTGAGATTTGGACTGTGAAGAAAGCTGATCACTGAAGAATTGATGCTTTTGAACTGTGGTGCTGGAGAAGACTCTTGAGAGTCTCTTGGACTGCAAGGAGATCCAACCAATCCATTCTAAAGGAGATCGATCCTGGGTGTTCTTTGGAAGGACTGATGCTAAAGCTGAAACTCCAATACTTTGGCCACTTCATGCGACGAGTTGACTCACTGGAAAACACTCTGATGCTGGGAAGGATTGGGGGTGGGAGGAGACGGGAACGACAGAGAATGAGATGGCTGGATGGCATCACCAACTCGATGGAGATGAGTTTCAGTGAACTCCAGGAGTTGGTGATGGACAGGGAGGCCTGGCGTGCTGTGATTCATGGGGTCTCAAAGTGTTGGACACGACTGAGCGACTGAACTGAACTGAACTGTATGACAGACTATATCTGCCTAAAATTGGAACTAATGTATAGATATCTGAACTTGGAAGCTATTTAATCTATAAACAATTTGACAGTATTCAATCTGCTCCCACCCTACCTTTTCTAATATTAATTGAAAGTTGATCTTGAAAACTCATGGTATTTTATTAATATAAGTCTGAGATTGAGTCAGAGGTACTGTTAGAATCATAATGACTCATTTTTAAGTTATCATTGCTTCGTTCAATCTGTAATGACCCAGTATCTACAATCTTGGAAGAATTTCCATATACCAGTTTCTTCTCAGAACGTTAATCTAATGGAAAGAATAAGTCATCCCTTCTAAAGCGGATGGTAGTGCTTATAGATATTGCACCCCACAGAGGAGCCTGGTAGGCTGCCTTCCATGGGGTCGCTAAGAGTCAGACATGACTGAGTGACTTCACTTTCACGCATTGGAGAAGGAAATGGCAACCCACTCCAGTGTTCTTACCTGGAGAATCCCAGGGATGGGGGAGCCTGGTGGGCTGCCATCTATGGGGTCACACAGAGTCAGACACGACTGAAGCGACTTAGCAGCAGCAGCAGCAGCAGTGCTTATAGATAGTAGATAGTAGTGCTTATTATTCTCAATACATTCAACTCATTGCTTCCCATACAGCATAAAAGCACACATTATCACTAGTTTAAGGATATTCATCCTTATGAAACATTAGTTCAAGCCACTAAAATCTATTATTATCTTGATTTGTACCAAAAATTATTCACTCAGACAGACCTATACTTCCCAATTGTTAAATGCTTTGGTTGTTCTAACAACCTCTTATTCATAATTTTCAGTGGGTGACATTTCTATAATTTCTACAAGTTCTTTCTTCCCTATGACATTTGCGACCTTCCCAAATATTTACCAAGGATTTCAACTACCATTTAAACTGGTAAGAACTAAAGTGGAAAGGTATCTTGTAGAGTATGTGAGGCCTTAGGACCTTCAGGCCATAGAGCAATAGATTAAATGACCTCTCAAGACTCCCTCCGGTTCTATAGTCTATGGGGACTGATAAACCACAGAGATAGCCAAACAAAGAGGATACAATGAAACTGGTTCTATTATCCCAGCATTTAATGGTTTTCTGTGTATGAAGTTCAAAGCTGAAACTTTCAACAAAGATTCCACCAACACAGTGTTTCCTGCACTTACGACTTTTCTGCTTACAATATTTTCCTACATTTTTCAAAGGCCAAGAAAATGTGCTTTCTTTGTAATTCCAGAAGTAGTTTAAGTAACAGGAGATATTATTACAGATAAAAAATATGACAGTGAAATCAGGGTAATAAAGTTGGGTTTTTGGTTAGGTCATCAGAGCAACCAAAGGAATATGAAAAAGGCAAAGGTATGATTTTTTAATAGAAAGAAAAGTAAATTTTGAGCAGACACACTACCTGCAAACCAAATGAAAAAGAAAGGAGGAAAGTTAAGGAACTTTGAAAAATAGTAAATGCAATATATCAAAAGGTGAATTAAAGTATGTTCAAGGGCTCTGTGTATCATCTAGAAATAAATATGGTTTTAGTTAGAATAAAAGTCATTGCAGAGAAGAAGAGTCTAAAACTAATCAAAGCCAAGAAAGAAGAAGTGCACAGGATAAAACATGAGATATAGAGAAGCACCGTGATGATGGAATGAAGTCAAAAGTGTAAAAAAAAAAATATATGATAAGAAAATTAAGGGTAGAAAATGAAAGGAAGATTGCACAAGAGTTTGAGATAAATCAGAATCCTTTCAAGTAGAGAAGTAAGAAGGGGTCAGGGCTGGAGATAATGGGACCTCCATGAAAAGGAAAGTGTAATTTATTCACTGAAGTGGTGGATATTGCTATCAATTTTAATGACTTCTTTGCATCAGCTTTCAGACTAGAGAACTGAGAAAAGATATTAGCAAAGAGACATATATTTGCATATCTCAGGGAAGGAGAATGGAATAAATATCAAGCTAGGGGAATGATTAAGTTATTAAACTATTTAATTTCTGGCAAACTACAGAAAAAATTGAAAATCAACTGGATTTCAGAAAGCACTATTAATAAATAAGAAGACCTTTATCAGGTACCTTTTAAAAACTTTATAGCATTTAAGGACTTAAAAAAAAATAGCCAAGCTTTCTAGACTCACTTATTTTTATAGCCACAGTCTGAAATAATTCTTAAAAACATAATACTCCAGCAGTTATGTATATACATTTAGTCAATCACAGAAAGCTTGATTAACTTTCTCAGAGAATGTTGGTGTGAATACACACACAATGCACACATACAAACACACTTGCATTCATTTTAACTCTGTTTTATTCTGCCAGGGGAAAGAAGAATTTTTCTCCTCTAGGAAGTCTTTTCACTTCGACAGAGTATAAGAACTCATGGAGGTGCTCGGAGGCAGTCATTCATATACCCACCACTGTGTGAATGATGAAAACACACACAGAGACAAGTGATGGAGTACAGAGCATGCTGTAGCCATCACCGCCTCATGCTGCCTAACAGCTTGAAGAAACCAAAAGCCTCATGTCAAATTATCCCAGCCAGACCCTCACACTTACCATCTCCTGATAGGGAATATAGATAAAAATCATCCTTTCCCCATCCTAAGCAGTGTACAGTCAAGTGATTTATTAATGGGCATGAAATCCAAACACCATCTGTGTCAACCATAAGAACATTCTAGTTATGATTTCTGTTAAAATTTTGCCTGATTTGGTCTCAGAAAATCATCTGTGAAAAATCACCTCTGAAGGTCTCATCAAAGACTGAAGTTGGAACTGATCTCGGGACTGATGAGTTTGACTTCACAGGAGAACATCAGATTGCCTGGGAATTACTGCATTGAAAGTTGCTTCAGTCACTTCCGATGGGCATCGAAGCTCAAGTTCCATGGCTATGAAGGTCTTGTTTCTCATACAATGTGATTTTGACTTCTCCCTAAGGAACAAAGCAACCAAACCTGTGTTTATCCAGACAGTAAAGGTTCAGATAATTAAAATAGTAAATCAGTGTGACTCAGTGTAATTGATATGCACAGACTCAGGAGAATACAGAATTCTGCCACCAAGTAGACAAACAAACTTAGAGGAATGTCTTGGATATTTCTAATGCCATGTGTCCCCAAAGGGGTACAGAGAATGAATATTTTAGAGACTGTGAAACAAAACAGAGTTCACATCTGACTGGGACAATCAGTAAATTATTGTTTTTTGTATATGGGATTTAAGGATAGGCCAAATTTAAATGTAGAGGTGGAAAGCTGGACAAAATTCCGAGTAGATCAAAGAGCATGAATTAAATCACAGAAACTGGGGAAACTCGAGATATTCAGGACAAAGTCCTGATCTATAAAGAAAACCGGAAGAAAGAGGTGATGAGGCTGGAATTTTTGGAGAACAATTTATAGTGGGAATTGTATATCAGGGTATAGTCTCTAGAACTGATTCAATAGAAAATTATTGGACATTGAATTTTGAGTAAATAAGTATCTTGCTCTAACAAAATTGACTTTGGATGATGTGCAGGATTGGTGAAATTATTCTAGGGCTTAAATTTAGGTAGTATAATCAAGAATGGAGAGTCTGACAATGCTGAGTCATTGTAAAGGAAAAAGCCACAGGACATGGGAAGTGACTGGGTGAAAGGTAAAGAGATATAAGATAAAGGACTTGAAGTTTATCTGGAAATAGGGTGATGTCATTCATACAAATAAGACTACTATGAAGAGGACCATGAGAACAAATAATAGGCCTGATTTTAAAACGCTGAATTAGAGGTGATTATCAAATGCAATACCATAAGGAGAAAGGTACACTGTTATGCTGTTTTATTATTGACAAGAATTGTCTAACAGCTATTTTTCTCAATACCAACCAAACTAAAGATCCTCTAAATTATAAACGTAAGTGAAACTTTAAAATGTTATTAAATAACATTCTGTCTCTTTGAGCTGGTTGAGAGATTAAGACAAAGTTCTTTGAGGAGAAAAACACAAATTGCAAAAGCATTCATAAGAAATACTCGAAAGTTGAAATTAAAAGAATGTGATACAGTCATTTGCTTAAATCTGATATTCACAAAAATTACATAAAGTCAGGACTATTAGGAAGTAATCTAAAACCCACTGCTCTTGACACATACTCTCAAGTTCAAATGTAATTGCTTTGGAACAAGATTCTGGAAAAAAAATTACCTCCTTCTAAACTCTGACCCAACCTCTCACATCTCTATTTGTTTTCTGAGTCAAGCATCCAAAAATCTTTGAAAGACTTCAGAACTTAGTAAAAGGTTTCCTCTGCATGAGTCTGACTGTAGAAGTGCCTCTATTTGTCAATTTAAGAAGCTGAGAGGGGAAAAAAAATTGCAACAGTTTTCTACAGAAATTAAGTCTAAAAATTACTTTAGAAGAATTCAACATTCAGTATGTCTGTAAAGTAAACCTGGCAGCCTCTCCTCATTCTATTTTCATGCTAATTCAACTGTTATCAATTTACAGAAATGATCATCACCTTTAAAAATGACCATTCACTGACAGAATTCTCCATTTATTTGGTTTGTGATGACCTAATTGATATCAACTCTGACAATGTTATTGCTCTATTTTTCTTATTATTTACTCTTAACTCTTGTTACACAGCCTTGTTGTTGGTTAGTCACTCAGTCATGTCTGACTCTTTGCAACCCCATGGACTATAGCCCACCAGGCTCCTCTGTCCATGAGATTCTCCAGGCAAGGATACTGGAGTGGGTTGCCATTTCCTTCTCCAGTTACATTGCCTAAATTTAAAATATCTCTAAAAAATGTCTATTGGGGAATATGTCTGTGGTTCATCTTTTGTACATCCTGTTTTCTTTTAGGGGTACCTGAAGACCAGAAGAAAAAACAAGGGAACTTGAAAACAAAAACCATAGCAACTGAATTACTCACAACCTTGATCAGCTTCTCTAAGATAGGCTTCAATTAGTATTTCTCTTTTGTAGATGAGAACCTCAGAACCTCCTGTTCACTGTATGAGACTGTCTTAAATCAAGCCACTCTGATCCAGTGCTGCTGCTGCTGCTAAGTCACTTCAGTCGTGTCCGACTCTGTGTGACCCCATAGACAGAAGCCCACCAGGCTCCCCCGTCCCTGGGATTCTCCAGGCAAGAACACTGGAGTGGGTTGCCATTTCCTTCTCCAATGTGTGAAAGTGAAAAGTGAAAGTGAAGTCACTCAGTCGTGTCCGACCCATAACGACCCCACGGACTGCAGCCCACCAGGCTCCTCCATCCATGGGATTTTTTAGGCAAGAGTACTGGAGTGGCTTGCCATTGCCTTCTCCGGATCCAGTGCTAATCAAGGCAATTCTTGACATATTTGAATATGACCTCCAGTAAGACACAAACTCTTTGAGTCTCTGGTTTTCTTATTGATATGCAGGCTTGATAATACTTCTGTGATAGAATAACTGGAAGCTAAGATAAGATAAAGAAATACAGAACCATACCTACTACAATGTAAGTGTTATGTAGTAAGTAAAACCAGTTAATAAGCAAAACTTCTGTTAATCAACTTGTCACTTTTTGATGCAATGCCAAATAAACAGCTTCATATATTTGGTAGCAAATGCACTGATTTTACTAGAACCAATGAGCTGTTTAACATAGTTTATAAAGGGCTTAAGTATATCCATAAGTTTTGAGGGCAATGAGACATTTAAAAAGAGACAGAAGAAGTCAATTTGCCCTCTTCACTCTACTCACATTGATAAAATCGATCATGGACTAATCAATAGCATTTCTGACAGCCTTTAGGGCACTTTGGCTACTGATCCATCTCCTAACTTGTCAGCTGCTGCTGCATGGCCTCCATTTATCTGCTATAAACTGTGGCCTTTATGCCATGCTTCCTTACCTTCTATTCTGGCCCTCACCTTGATGCTATTATATTTTTAATATTGTTGGCAATAAATCAAATTTTCCTTCATAATTATTACTTGTACTTCAAAACTACATTTTTTACTTTGAAGACCCTTTTCACCTCAAGAAAGAAAATGAATCAAATGAGTGATTCATCTTGGGACACTGCATTTTCATATAAACTTAAATGGTACAATTGTTACATAATAACAGGACTCTGAGTGAGTGAGTGATCGTCACTCTGTCGTGTCCGACTCTTTGAGACCCTATGGACACTGTAGCTTGCCAGGCTCCTCTGTCCATGGATTTTTCCAAGCAAAGACTACTGGAGTGGGGTGCCAAATAGTCTCAAAAAAGAAAAAAAATTGCACAACCTGGAGTTGCCACTAGAGTGATAGTCCTCTGGTTTGGCAGTTGACATAATTCCATGTTGCAAACTCCAGAAATGCATAGGAAATTTGGGGAAAAGTCACAGTTTTCTTATTGTGAGTCCTAAAAAAGAGAGCAAGAAGATACCGTGAGGTTTCCCCATGATTGGGATTCATTGTACAGGTAAGTATTCTGAGCTGTTGCAACAGCTAATGGCTAACCCCACGTAGAGCATTTGTCAGCCTATTTCTATATGCTGGGGCTTCCCTTAGAGCTCAGTCGGTTAAGAATCTGCCTGCAGTTCAGGAGACCTGGGTTCAATCCCTTGGTTGGAAAGATCCCCTGGAGAAGGAAATTGCAATCCATTCCAGTATCCTTGCCTGGAAAACCTCATGGACAGAGGAGCCTGGTGGGCTGTAGTCCATGAGGTCGCAAAGAGTCGGGCAAGACTGAGCGACTAGCACTTAATTACTTCCTTCCTTCCATATGTTGGTCTATGCCAAGGGAGAATACTCAAGGATAAAACCAACTCAGATAGCAGGTCCTGCTTCTTTCCTCCTGCCTAACTGAGCCCATCACTAGAGAGAGGTAAACGTAAGACTCACTGCCTCACTCCTATGCTTTTTATCGCAAGTGTCTTCATTCTGGCCTCTTCCACCATAGTCAAATTAGAAAACTAAGAACAAACTTATATAAACTTTGTTATCACCAGCAGTCTTGTTTAAAAGAGACCCTGATTCATTTAACTTATGACCTGTTGAGCTTTTGCATATACCTTTCTATTTATATTGCCTTTACCTGGCGGCTCAGACAATAAAGAATCCGCCTGCAATGCACTAGACCTGGGTTTAATCCCTGGGTCTGGTAAATCCCCTGGAGAAGGGATTGGCTACTCACTCCAGTATTCTTGCCTGGAGAATTCCATGGATAGAGGAGACTGGTGGGCTACAATCCATGGGGTCGCAAAGAGTCAGACATGACTGAGCAACTAACACTTTGCCATATACATACTATTCTACTTGCTTCTAAGATCTAATGTTGGGCAAAAATCAGACACTGTGCATGATCTTATAGAGTGTTATCCCTAGCTGAGAAGACAATTAAATTAGCTCACAAATAAATTGAGCAGTTTCAGTTTCTAATAAAAGCTACAGAGTAAAGGTGCATGGTGCCCCGAGAGCACATAAAGTGGAGTTGACTTGTTTATAGAGATCAGGGAAGCATTCCACATGAAAATGATAACTGAGCTGAGCTTAGAGGATGGATAGGTGCTAAACAATGTAGCAAATGCTCTAGGGCCTTGCCCAGCCCACTCATGGGGGAAAGTCAGTGGCTAAAAGTTGCAGCTAAATTATTCTCCAGCTGGAGACAGCGAGAGATGGGAAGGGTGGGCACGGCAAGTTAAAGACCTGACTGATATCTTTGGTCATTTCTCATTCATAAAATAACACTACTCCAATTACCTCACAAAGTTTGGAGAATTAAATTAAATCAAATATATGAAGTACTGAGCAGAGAACTATATAAGAGACATTTTAGTGCAACTGAACATGGATTTGTTGACAGACCATCCTGGCTTCAAATTATAATCATGTTGTTATCCAATGTATGATGGCAACGATAAATGGTTACAAAATTTTTAACTACATAAATGTGCTGAAGGTACTATGAAAAGTGAAACTGTTAGTCACTCAGTCACGTCCAACTCTTTATGACCCCATGGACTGTAGCCTTCAAGGTTCCTCTGTCCGTGGAAATCTCCAGGCAAGAATACTGGAGTGGGTAACCATTCCCTTGTCCAGGGGTTCTTCCCAACCCAGGGATCAAACCAGGGTCTCTCTAATTGCAGGCAAATTCTATACCATCTGAGCCACCAGGGAAGCCCCAAAGTAAACACAAAGTAACCCAGCACAAAGTAAAAAAGTAAGCACTTCATTTCCATATTGATACTAATTAATACCAAGTATCTTAAATTGTCAAGGATAATTGTTATTTATAATTAGCTTTTTATTTTAGTGCCTAGAATAGCATTAGAATTTCATAAATATTTCAAATGAATAAATTACAATTTCCCAGTATGTAATTTATTCAATAATACTCATACTCATTAACCACACATTAATTGCTTCATATGTATGGAAACTGTTGTAGGTAAAATTCGCCTGGTATGTTTGGAGAATTGATAGATATTTATGACTGTCAAAGAAGATTTAAATTGTAATGTAAAATTTTGATTTTTTTTAAAGGATATAGGCTTCTAAAAGAGGTCAACTCCAAGATTTGAACAATAAAAATATTCTTACCCATCCATATCCCATACAATTCTGTAGGCTTTTTTCATATCCCTGTCTGTTTTTCTTTCTCTTGTTTATATAGAAGTAGTTTAAAAAACATCTGTGAATTATTAGTTATTAACTTCTCACAAGTTGCTAGGTGTTGATATATATCTACCACAGACTGCAGACAAAATGTGCAGAGCCATATTTATTAAAAAGTTTTGTGTCATAAATTTTGTGTAAAATAGAACAGTATCAAATCAGAAAGACTCTCTATAGCCTGTCTCTTCTTATCTACCATCATTCCTTTATGAAGTTGTCAGCCTGAAGAAAATTGTCAAAAGAATACAGTAAGAATCAGCCCTCACTGTCTCCTACAGAGACCCATTTGAAACAAAGTTCAAATCACTACTTTTCTTTCAGATAAAGCAAATAGACTATTTGAATAAAAAGACCTTTGAGGTCTTCATAATCAAGATGAAGAGGGTGTATTGGAAGATAATATGACATAAATTTAAAAATATCAAAAAGAAACATATTATCAAGATTAGTCTGCAATTCATTTTGCCTGACACAATTACAGAGCTTCAAATCAGCCATCCTTAATTTGAATGAGTTTACTTTCATTTAACGTCACAGATTCAACATTGAGAACAGTAATAGCTCACCTTCAGTATTTAGTCCCTACTACAGTCTGCCTCCAATGCGGGAGACCCGGGTTCGATCCCTGGGTCGGGAAGATCCCCTGGAGAAGGAAATGGTAACCCACTCCAGTATTCTTGCCTGGAGAATCCCATGGACGGAGAAGCCTGGTAGGCTACAGTCCACGGGGTCGCAAAGAGTCGGACACGACTGAGCGACGGAACGGAACGGAACGGAACAGTTTGTAACATTAATGTTTTAATGCTGGGAACAGTTACCCCATCCCAGAAGATGGATCTTACATTTAATATACTAGTAATGTTTATCTTTTGATAGCAGGTTATTGCTGGGCTTCCCCAGTGGCTCAGTGGTAAAGAACTCACCTGCAATGCAGATGACTCAGGAGACGTGGATCATGAAGATCCCCTGAAGGAGGAAATGGCAATCCATGCCAGTATCCTTAACTGTGAAATCCCATAGACACAGGAGACTGGCAGGCTCCAGTTCATCGGGGTCACAAAAGAGTCAAACATAACTTAGTAACTAAACAACAACGATAACATGCAGGTTATTCTTAGGGCAATATTAATATTATCACATAAGTAAAATTCAAGCCATAATGTCTTTGAAAGAGAAGGATGACTGACAATATGTCACTTATTTCAAAGTCTACACTTAAGAGATAATAATTTCTTATAAAAACCACAGAAATATAAATAATATTTCATAGCATTGTATAGAATAATGAATACTCACAAAAAGTTAGTATTCTCAGGCACCATTCTAAATATTTTACATCCCTTCCTTCCTTGCCACCATAGTAGCACTAATAAGGTAGGCATTGCTATTATGATCATTTTACAGACAAAAAGACTTCCCTTGGAAAACTTAATAATCTGTCCAACATCATTATTTAAGTGGCAAACTAGGATTTGAACCCAGGTTGTTAAACTCCAGAGTTCTTATTCTTAATGAACTTTAAAAAATTAATAAAGATTTAGCATATAAAATATGATATTATTGTAGGTTATTAAGTTCAAAAGTCCACATGCATACCATTTGTTGAAAAACTCTATTGAGTAAAACTTTCAGCTTCAATTCAATTCAAAGAACCACCTTGGGAAAAGTATGTTCAGTACATCTTCGCAAACATCTCTCTAGATTTATTTTTCAAAATCAGATTTCCAAAAAGTAGAACTATTTCAAAATTTTAACTTAGCAAAAGAAATTCCTAAGGAAAAATATCTATATAAATGCTCATTCTTGAACATATTTTTTAATATTTCTGAACTGCTACCTTCCAGAAATATATTTTTGGCAATTTTCCTCAAGGTTAAGTATTGTAACAATCATATACAAAATAAGTAATATGCTTAGGAAAATTGTTTTCCCTTTAGTTAAAACAATAATTACTTCATTCTCTTATACCAAATCTACTCAGTAAGGCTCAACTTGATGAAGTATGTAATTTGAAATTCTTAAGTTTGTAATTTGAATGATTACTTTCTACCATAAGCTTCTTAGGGATTTTTATTTTTTTTCATCTGTAAAACTAGAACATTTGGCTACCCAAACATAGCATCAACAGAACTTGTCACGCAATCCACTGTTTATTACTCATTTTCTATTGATAATCTAAATGATGATTAGTCTTGCCTCAGTGAACTCTTTACTCTTCTAATACACATTAAGTTTAACCCTGCTACATACTCTGATTTGTCATAATTCTGAGAAGTGAAAGTGAAGAATATTTCTTTTAAAAACAGATGAAAGCAAAAGAAAATAAATGTGAAAGAAACTGATGTCATAGATAACACAGGAAATGCCTACATATTTTACAGTTACTAATCCAAAAGAAATCACAAGTTGAAAGCATGATTCAACTGGGAGATTTCCTTTTAATTTAAATATACATGCCGTTCATTTATGAAACATTTATGAATTATAATAAATAGTAATAAAAACTACGAAATGAGTATGGTAAGCTATTTTTCATGCAAATGACATTTCAGAAGATTAGGGTAAACAAAACTTCCAAGAAATATATTTTACTACATGCTTTTCAAAAAGTCACAGTTGTTATTTGTTAAAAGGGCATAATAGGCAGAATTGGACAACTTTCAGACAGATATAAATTCAGTCTGGCAAACCAAACTTTTCAGTCTGGAGTAGACCAGCCTTGCGTGTACATGGCTAAACCAGCTTTTGACTCCTCTGTTCTCAACACCCCTTTTATCTATGTAGACTCATTCATTATACTTTTAATCTCTCCAGACCAACTCTGTATTGCTTTCTATTTTTCTAGTCATGGTTGTAACAATCCATCTTCCTCTTCTCTACATCCAGTCTATTTTTATATTCCTTTAAAAACAGTCTCTTCACAAAATCAAATTTTCTATGATTCTTGTTGGAGGCAAGGCTTAACCTTTTTTTTCATTCTGGAAAGAATGAAGTATGAGAAACAAAAGTATAGAATGACAAAATAAAAGTAGACAGTTTTTTTTTTTTTTTAATTTAGAAAAATCTTTATTTTGAACCTAATCAATGCTTGGCTAATACAATTATCCGTGTCTATTTAATATCATCTCTGAGTCTCTGGGACAAGGACCAAGTACTTCAGTACAAAGTCTAAAGTACTGGGCTCACCAGGCGTTCATCGAGTTGGAATAATGAGGATCTTGACCTTTAGAAGTCCTTTTACCTTTACTTTTTGCCAGAATTCACTCCTTTGCTATTACTTGCTTGAATGATTTCACTGAATATGGAAAGGGTATACAGAAAGCATTGCATTTTCAGTTCTCTAACTGCCATCTCATACCATGCATTAGTCAACTCTAGAGAATAAATGAGTATAAATATTAAAATTTATTTCAATTTATTCTTTTTCATTCAGTGAAATTATTCAGATACAAGTTTTGGTGCTGAAAAAAGTTCTGATGTCTTAATTACACTGATGCTGGTTGCTCGATTAATTAGATCATGGTGGTAATGAAGGCAAAATCCTGTGCTGAACAATGGCTTTGCTTTTCCTAAGCTGCCAGCTCTGCCCATAACAGAGGTAGATGCTTAACATACATCTTGATTAGTCAACAGAGCAACAGAGTGTGAATAGATCTGCAAAATCTATCATCGCCATTGAGGAAATTGTTTGGTATACATGCACAGCCAATACTGAGAGAAAGCATCTATTTAGTAAAAATATCTAGTTTGTTAGCTTTCAATTATAGCTTTGGAGAAGGAAATGGTAACCCACTCCAGTATTCTTGCCTGGAGAATCCCATGGACGGAGAAGCCTGGTAGGGTACAGTCCACGGGGTCGCAAAGAGTCGGACACGACTGAGCGACTGAACGGAACGGAAGGGAATTATAGTTTAGTTTAAGCAGAGCAATGCCAATGTCCTTGCCATATAACACATAAATTGTTTAAAATTCTAAGAACCCGTTCAGTTCAGTTCAGTCGCTCAGTCGTGTCCGACTCACCGCAACCCCATGAATCACAGCACGCCAGGCCTCCCTGTCCATCACCAACTCCCGGAGTTCACTCAAACTCACCTCCATCGAGTCGGTGACGCCATCCAGCCATCTCATTCTCTGTTGTCCCCTTCTCCTTCAGCCCCCAACCTTTCCCAGCATCAGAGTCTTTTCCAGTGAGTCAACTAACAGCAAACATTTGAGACATCAATACATAAAAACATTAGGGTCATATTTCCAATTAAAATGTTTACACACCTTTAAATGAAGAAGCATTTTTGTTTATTATGATTAGTAGGAATACCCTTCTGCAGCTGATAATAACTAATGGTCAAATGGTCCGATAAAGTTTCATTGTTTGTGCTGGTGTTGCCTGATTATTTCTAATATTTGCTTCACATGTTGGTGGCTTAGTCACTAGATCATGTCTGACTCTTTGTGACTCCATGGACAGTAGCGCGTCAGGATCCTCTGTCCATGGTATTTCCCAGGCGAGAATACTGGAGTGGGTTGCCATTTCTTCTCCAGGGGATCTTCCCTACCCAGGGAACAAACCTGGGTCTCCTGCATTGCCGGCAATTTCTTTACCAACTGAGCCACCAGGGAACCCTACCTTTATGATTATATTATATTGATAACATTAACATAAATGTATCCTTTGCTAGTTATTTTATACCTTTGATGCAAATAAGACATAATAGGGCACTGCAACCTGGAGAATCTCTCTGTACAGTTTTATAATCAAGTAAAATCCTCCAAGGGTTGTTTTATTTCTCACAGGGACCCTGGAGCCTTGTTCAATGCCTCACACAGAGAAAACTCATGGAGCATGCTTGTGGAATTTCACAGATCCATTGAAGCACCATTGCACACTTACAGGTCAACAGCATACCTATGAGCTGTGTGTCTGATACTTTTTTGCAGTCCTAGATCCCCAGAAATGTGAAAATTCAGCCAAATTTCTTAAGTTTTCATCAGCTCACATGAGAATCATTTGGCTGTAGAGAAAGAAATCATAAGCAAAATCCCTGTGGGGAAGAGGCAAGTAACATAAATCAATAATAGAGAGAAGAGTATGCAATATTAAAGAATCATTGAAAATGGCCAATTGGAGAGACCAATCTCTTTAATGTGAGTGCTTCTTAGATTTAGCCAAGCACTGTCAAATCATGAGCATCAAGAATTATCAAATAATCTGACTTCTAAGAGAATTTGGAAATCCAGAGCCCTAAATGAAATCTCAGATTATTCAAGTTTGGAAACAACTAAAAATATTTAAAAGTATGAGTGTCAAACAAAGCACATTCAAGTCATAACTTTATGATCTTTTGTGAACTGCAAAGAAAATGGAGTAAGAGTTGTGAAGATCTGGTTCTAAAATACAGCCTAAATTCCTTTTTTATTATGTAAAATAAAGATTGAATTACATTATTTTTAAGGTCCCTTTCTGTTGTAACAACTTACCTCTTTATTATATGCAGAAAGATATATGAAATATTGACCTCAGCCAAAAAATAAGGAGTGTGCCTGAATAACCCTTGGAACATCCAGAAATATACTGTGTAGTCTATCAAGGAAAAAGGCAGGGGGAAGTTATGGGGAGCATGAGAAAGAAGAATAAATAGGATGCCATTACACAAGGAGGTTCTGTGGTAAGTATTCACAAAACATGACTGAACTCAGTTTGCCTGTGGCAGGCATAAATTTATACAGTCAGTGACAGAAGAGATAAGATTACTTGGAGGGCTGGTGAGAGTCTGTTTTGGTCATTAGACTTTAGAAAAAGAAGGTCAGAGGATTTATTTTGAAAAAGAGGTTTAGGGAATTGGCAATGAGGCTCAATAGTAAGAGATATATTGTCAACAAAAGAAGTAGGAGAGAAAAGTTAAGAACAGGATTGTTGGAAATGCTGGAGCCAAAGGAAGCATTTTAGTTATGGGATAAGAAGCGGTTTATTTAGAAGCAGTGTCCACAGATAAATCAGAGGTAGAACAAAACAATGGGAGCAAGCTAAGAGACTTTAAAAGACTCACTCAAAATTGGCAGGCCTACAAAAATAGTCTGCTTTGGCAGTTTCTTAGAAAAAATGTTGATGAATCTATATTATTTATTGCCAAATGTAATCATTTCTTACACGGGCCTGAAATATGCTGGATACTTTTCTTATAAATTTGGAATAATAGTAAGAATGATTAAGGATTGATTAAGGAAAAAGCCTCTTGATGAAAGTGAAAGAGGAGAGTGAAAAAGTCGGCTTAAAGCTCAACGTTCAGAAAACTAAGATCATGGCATCTGGTCCCATCACTTCATGGGAAATAGATAGAGAAACAGTGACTGACTTTATTTTTGGGGGCTTCAAAATCACTGAGATGGTGATTGCAGCCATGACATTAAAAGATGCTTACTCCTTGGAAGGAAAGTTATGACCAACCTAGACAGCATATTAAAAAGCAGAGATATTACTTTGCCAACAAAGGTCCATCTAGTCAAGGCTATGGTTTTTCCAGTGGTCATGTATGGTTGTGAGAGTTGGACTGTGAAGAAAGGTGAGCACAGAAGAAGTGATGCTTTTGAAGTGTGGTGTTGGAGAAGACTCTTGAGAGTCCCTTGGACTGCAAGGAGATCCAACCAGTCCATCCTAAAGGAGACCAGTCCTGGGTGTTCATTGGAGGAACTGACGGACTGATGCTGATCACTTCATGCAAAGAGTTGACTCACTGGAAAAGACCCTGATGCTGGGAGGGATTGGGGCAGTAGAAGGGGAAGACAGAGGATGAGATGGCTGGATGGCATCACCGAATCAATGGACATGAGTTTGGGTGAACTCTGGGAGTTGGTGATGGACAGGGAGGCCTGGCATGCTGCGATTCATGGGGTTTCAAAGAGTCGGACACGACTGAGCGACTGAACTGAACTGAACTGAACTGAATGGAGACAAACAACATATTCCCTTCCTATTGGCTAGATTTTTTTTTAATTTTTATATTTTTCTTTTTTATTGGAGGCTAATTATTTTACAATATTATATTGGTTGGTTTTGCCATACATTGACATGAATCCACCCCAGGTGTACGTACGTTCCCCTTCCTGAACCCCTCCTCCCACCTCCCTTCTCCCCTTATCCTCCCTCTGGGTCATCCCTGTGCACCAGCCCCGAGCATCCTGTATCATGCGTTGAACCTGGACTGGTGATTCGTTTCACATATGCTAATATACATGTTTCAATGCCATTCTCCCAAATCATCCCACCCTCACCCTCTCCCGCAGAGTCCCAAAGACTGTTCTTTCCACCTGTGTCTCTTTTGCTATCTCGTATACAAGGTTATCATTTCCATCTTTCTAAATTCCATATATATGCGTTAGTATACTGTATTGGTGTTTTTCTTTCTGGCTTACTTCACTCTGTATAATATTGGCTAGATTTTATCCTTTATCTAATTTTGAATTAAGAATGCAAAAAAAGAGTTCACTGTAAAGATAAACATACATACTGTGGGCTCAGTTACTCAGTTGTGTCTGACTCTTTGCAACCCCATGGACTGTAGCCCACCAGGCTCCTCTGTCTATGGGATTGTCCTGGCAAGAATAGGAGTGGGTTGACATCTCCTCCTCCAGGGGATCTTCCCAACACAAGGATCAAATCCACATCTTATGTCTCCTGTATTGGCAGGCAGTTTCTTTACCACTAGAGCCACCTGGGAAGCCCCAAAACATGCAAACATACTATTTGAAAATTAACGAACAAAAACATGCTGGATCGGTAAGTAGCACAGTTCCACACAGCAGAGGAGGAGATGGATCTGAAAAGGGTAAGCTAAGCTTTATTCACTGCCTACATATATGCTGGGAACTCTGCTAAAGGTTCTATCACTGTTATATCTTAAACAGATGACAGAAATTACTTGATATGTATGGTGAGTGTGTGTTTGTTAAGTCACTTCAGTCTCGTCCTACTCTCTGTGACCCAATGGACTGTACAGCTCCTCTGTCCATGGGGATTCTCCAGGCAAGAATACTGGAGTGGGTTGCCATGCCCTCCTCCAAGGGATCTTCCTGACCAAGGGATCGAACCCATGTCTCCCGTGGTTTCTGAATTGCAGGAGGATTCTTTACCACTGAGCCACCAAGGAAGCCCGATATGTAAGGTATCACCACATTTTTGAGAAGAGAACATTGAGAATTAACGTTCTTACATAATCTGCCTAAGGTCCCTGACAGCTGACCAGAATTTGAATTCAGATTAGGTGGATACCAGATTCTGTACTCAAAATTGCTCCAGTGTGTTATTTACCTCCAGTGGGTCAAGAGTAATCATTATTGCCATTCTCGGAATGTTTTTCTATTAAAGTGCCTTCAGGGTGGTCCACTGGCTAAGACTCTGCACTCCTAATGCAGGGGGCCTGTGTTCGATCCCTGGTCAGAGGAAACTAGATCCTGTATACCTCAGTGAAGATCCTGTATGCTGCAACTAAGATTCGATGCAGCCAAATAAATAAACAAATAACTATTTTAAAACAAATTGCCTTCAGTCTTTTGTGCTTACTATCCCTTTTTCCTGAAATGCCAGTCCTCCAAATCCTCAAGTAGCTCTTTTCTTTTTCTCAACAGGTGACAAGTCACTGGCCTCCTTCTCTGGGAACCTTCTCTATGTGAGCTATGCCAAGTGGCTTCTTTCTCCAAGTCACTTTCTTTACTTACACTGTTATTTTCCACCATGGCACTTTCAATACCTTACATTAACCTAGTCATATTTCATCTCTGGAATCTACCTCCTTTGGTTAGAAAGTAATTTGTATAAGAACAGTCTTCTCATATATAGATATACATATATATACATATTATTTTTATTTTTAATTAGAGGATAATTACTTCACAATATTGCGATGGTTTCTACTACACATCAACATGAATCAGCCATAGGTATACATATGTCCCCTCCCTCTTGAACTCCCTTCCCACCACCCTCCCCATTCCACTCCTGTAAGTTGGCACTAAGCACCAACTTTGGGTTTCCCTGTGTCATACAGTGAATTCCCACTGGCTATCTATTTTATATATGGGGTCGCAAAGAGTTGGACACGACTGAGCGACTGAACTGAACTGAACTGAATGTATATGTTTAATTTGATCCTGTAAATCTAACACTTAAAATCATGACTTGCATATATTAGCCACTTGATAAATCTGTGTCGAATTCATGACTAAGGACTGATTGTCTAAGCTTGATTTCTGATTATTTTTGAATAATAACTGATAGTTTTGTGAACTTTCTTTTTTTAAAAAAGGCCTTCATCTTATCATGTCAGATACTCAGTTCTTAAGAAGTAAACATGAATAAACAGGTGCACAGTAAATATCCTTAAGTAGCTTCCTTCCATCTACTGCCATGACTCCTCCCATCAAATGTAACATGACATTCATGCACTGTGAGTCCACGTCCCCATAGGTCTACTGATTTTCTAAACTTCTCTCACAACCTTTCCTTCCTAATGCTTTGCACATCACTCTTCCTGAAATACCCCTACTCTCCATTGGCTAAAATACAGTCACTAATTTATACCAGCAGGTTCAGTTTTTCTTTCCTTTTTCCCACAACTTTGCTTTCTTTCCAAGTACAGACCTTACTTCATAACACTGTATTGGTTATTTTAATTTCTACCTCTCACACCAGATTTTGGGATCTCAAAGGCTAGGAACATGAAGTAATTGACTTTTAAATGACTGTTTTACTGTGTCATGCCATTCTTAATGACTAGTTCATTTGGTCTACATTTTAGACTGAACTGATCTCTAAGAATGTTAAACCAATATTTGTATTCATAATGAATTTTCTTTTTTGTTTGTCTAATGGGAATTTAAACACTTTTCTGACTGCTATTTACCCATGATTTTTAAAAAAGCATGAAGATTGCTACAATCCGGGTGAAGTGAAAAGAGCCAGTAGCAATGTGCAAATAACATTCATGAGATGGGTTAGTCATGGAATTTCTGGAAGCCTTTGATATACAGCAGACCACAACTCAAGATTAAAACCACAGTAATCCTAAAACATCTACAAAAACTAATGCAGGACAACCAGAGTCCTGAATTATTGTATGTGTGTGTGTGTTTGTGTGTAGTGTGTACATCAAATTTTTAGTTGCACTAATTTATCTTTTTATTTAGAAAAGAGTTTCTCTCCCACTCCTAAAGTAGCTTTAAGAGCAATCTAGTCTGTGGCTAATAATCTTCCTATTACTTTATCTTCAAAGAATTAGAGTGACCCCTACTGTCCAAGTTAAGTAGATAAAGTCTTCCACTTTTCCTAAGGAACTTTCAAATGCAAATTTTAACTTACTGCTTACAATTTCTAATCAAAACCAGAATCCCTTATTTCACCTTAAACCCATTATTAAAGCAGAATGAAAAGAGACATTTGATGAAAGTTTTTTGCCAATAAAAAAATGTATGCACTTAATTTAACCTCACTGCATATTCTACTCTTTCCAGCATGGCAAGCTTTTTTTTTTTTTTAAATTATAATAAGTAAAGAAAAGAGAAACTGAGGTGAAATGTCAACTTGGTAGTAAAATAGGCATTTGAACAATTGCAATTGATTTGGGATGTAAAAGAAATGCAGAAAGATCTGAATACAGGTTTGTCTAAAATAGAGATTTCAGTAATTCTCTATTTTAAAAGACTAAATTAGAAGTACTGGTTTTCTTTCACATTTTTGGTCTTAATAGACATTAAAAGTTAATAGAAGGTATGACTGTAGATAATAAAGTTTCTGTCATTTGTTGAAGTAGTACAAATCAATATGAAAGCTAGAGACCCACAGTCACAACAAAGACCTCAGTATGGGGCTGCCAAGAAAGATGACATCTCAAATTTTCACAGGGAAAAAAAACATTATAAAAGAAGTTGTTCTTTGAACTGCTAGATATCCATTCTACCTTTTTAAATAACATGTCTTAATTGAGTTTTTATTGAAGTCACCTTTGGAGACCTTAAGAATTCTTTGGAACTCACTTAGGTTTTAGTATTGAATGTATCTTTTTACAAATGTAATGTACCACATTGACTTGCATTAGAAATTAAAATATTTTGAAAATTTTTAACCATTTCAGTCAAATGGGTTCCAAATGAAAACAGAAGGGCTACAAAATATTGCTATAGAAAAGTATGTGTGTATCCATGGTATCAATAAAGTGTCTATTAATGTTCAAATGAAATTAGATTTGCAAGATCAAAAATGATTTTTATAATTATAGAAGTAACTAAAGTTTGGATGTAATTTTTCATAGTTATTTGCATCATAAGATAGCTGCACCCCAAACTCTGTGATGGCTTAACATAATGATATTGAGATTAAAAAGTATTGGTATAGAAAATTCTTAACACATAATATAACATCTCAAGCTAACTTTCTAATAAGTATTGTTGATTTCTGCATGGGTCCTCCCTAATTAAGGAGCTGCTTTTATTTTTTCTATCTCTTAAATTTTTAGCCTTGATGTTTAGAGATCAATTTGCTTCAGACGACAATTCTGAAAAATCCATGCCACAATGAATGGGGCCAAAGTAGGTTCTGGACTATTGAGAACACAGTTTTAAGGAGAAAAAATGGTGACAGAGGTAGGAAATGCAGAAAGACAGAGATATTACTGTACTTTATATTACTGTTACTAAATACATCTGTTCAGCATGGTTCATTTGGTTTCTGCTTAAATTATATTGATTGTTATAAATATGATATTGTACAATTCTTTTTCTTCTTACCATCACTAAATAATTTAAGACCTGTAATAAAGAAAAATGCTGACTCCTCAAACTGAAGACAGTTTTGCTTTTACAAAATTAAAATAAATTTCTTATTTAACAATGTATTTTAAGTAGAGGAATATCATTAGCAAATATTACATTATTTCATGAAAGTTATCAAATTCTTTTGTTAAAATTTAGATCTATAAAAGGAGGCTCAAGAACACAAAATTCACATACTTTCTTTCAGCATAAACTTTCGTTAAAAAAAAAAAATCCATAGACAATATACCATCTGTCTCCTTTACCATGTGAAAAGAAAAGCTTTGAAAATCCAGCGCCTGCTAATGTGACATGTTGAAACATTAATCACCCCCTTAGGCCAATATAATTGTAGCTCCATGTTAATTACCTAACAATTAACAGCAGTAATTTCCAAGAGGCAATCAATGAATTAGCTTGTGATTTTCCCACAGATTTCAGTCCCACACTGCCAATCTGAATGCATTTCAAATTCCTCACTGTGGTTCATCAATGACACTTCTGGTGTATGAAATAAAAATTCATTTGCACCCTTACTAATTAGTCTCAAATATGTCCCTATGTGTATTGCAAACTCTATTCACTAGCACAAAATCTCTGCCACAGGCATTTTTTCCCATTTAAAAATTCATTTTCTATTAAATTAGAAGGTCACCTAGCAGGAAAATGTACTAATCAAGATTTTATCACTAACGAATTAAAGGTTTTTAATAAGCAAGTTTAATTAAGTTATCCTAACAAGTGATAACAGCTATTTACAACTTACGGGAATATGTGTGTATGTGTGCACTAGAGTATTGAGAGTTTGAAATCATATTTCTTGAATTCAGTAGATGTTACATATTCCATACACAGAGGGAAGTTGACTAGGCACATATGTATAAGACTGAAATCGTCTCAAATATAACAATCTTGAATTGTTAAGAAGGGAGCTAAGAATGGGGTGCTTGCTTGAAAAAATTAGTTTTCTATATTTTAAATAATAAGAGACAGAGAATGCTCAATTTAACAGAAAATTATCTTCTTTGCTTGACACTGTATCCATACTGGTGTGAATTATATTTATGTGTTGATAATTTGCCTTATATTCTAAATGCACAAATATTGTAGCTGATTATTCTCTCTTGAGATAATGATAAAAATTGTACTTCCAGCCAGTTATGTATCATTTGAACAGAAAAATACATCATCTTAATGGAGATATGTTAAGAAGCACATTTAAGTTTCTTCTTAAAGTGTGTTACTCTCCACAGAGTAAAAGTGAAACTTAGATTTGATAAGTAACCATCTATCTGCTCAATTTCCTAACACTTTGTTTTTACCTTTTAAAGGAAGATAACGGACACGACTGAGCGACTGAACTGAACTGAACTGAACTGAACTTTTAAAAAGGAAGATATCTGTTTAATTTCTTAACACTTTATTTTTACCTTTTTTCTTGTCAGGCACAAAGATTCTTGTTCTCCTAAGAATATCCCCTCTTATAATAAGTGATGAAGAGAGAACAGAGGAAAGATTAACAATATGGCACTGGCGAAGTTCCAATAAGACACCTATAGGCAGTTTTGCAATTCCACAATTGTATTTTTTTCTTCCTTTAAAAGATTTCTCGATCGGATTCATCAACCCATAACTCAATTCATTCACTCATGAAGCACACACCTCTTTGAATACTATATCTAATATAAATCACAAATAAATATTTCATGTTATTTAATGGTGTCTTGAAATCTGCATGAGGCATGTAGAAAAGTTTTTTAAATGGAGAGAAATCAGAATTAGCAGAAGAAAGACCAAATCCACTGTCTTGTATGTGGCTCACAATGATTATTAATGAACACATGCACTGGGATATAGATAATCTAAAGAGACTCAGAAAATACAACCTAGAATATTATCAAATGCAAATCCTTTCATTCTCAGATTTTTTTTTTTGAGCAAGTTTTGACACAAATTATAACTAAATCTTGTTATAAGGCACTCAACATTAAATCATACATTTTTTAAACTCAGAAGAACCTTAAAAGGTTAATTTAAAAATGGAAGAACTGAAGTTAAGTGATGTAAAGTGACCTATTTATGGTCACACAACCAGTTAATAGCAGACATAGATTTACTGACCTGTGAGTCCTATGCCCTTTATACCACATTATGCTGCTACACTGTTAGTAATGTCATTATTTTTGTCATTAATGTCATATTTAGCAATAATTACCACATTTTATAAAGAATTTGGGGAGTTTGCCTCTTGCCTTCCTGACCCATTCATTCTTTCCCACCATTAACTGTTAAGTGGTAATATAAAGAACACAATAATACCTCTTTAGTCCTATATGATAATAAGCACCCAAGAAACCCTCATTTACTGGCATTGAAGGCACCCATTAAACTGATTTTCAGTTCCCTATTATCCATCTCTATTTCCCACCACTCCCTAATAATTCTATATATGGGCAGAGATTTGACCCTTCAAATGAAAAAAAAAAAAAAAGGTACTATAGCCCTTTCCAAAATTTTACATTTTGTAAAACAAACATATAAAGTAACAGAACTGGGGATTGTCAAATCTACAGTGACAATTCTATTCATTTTTTTAATTTACAAAATATCTTGTTATAATATCCAGAGATATTTTAGCCATTTTTATGTCTGTTGTCAGAAAAACTTTTCCTTCTTCCTATTCAACTCCAACATACAATCAAGATGCACGTGCCCCCAAAATCTGCCTTCACTACACTGGGCTTTTCCTATTTTCTTAAGTAACTTACACTTTTTAATGAGTGTATGTCACAGGTTAGCTTTAATTACTAAATTTTAATGTTTTCCTGTATTTTTATATCGATGTATAGTGATAGATTTATATATGTCTCAGCTTAAATATAATTTCCTCAAAGATATCTTAGCTGATCTCATCAATGTAAAATAAAAACTCCAGCCAAAATTTCTATCAATACCATAATGCTGCTGCTGCTGCTAAGTCACTTCAGTCGTGTCCGACTCTGTGCGACCCCATAGATGGAAGCCCACCAGGCTCCCCCATCCCTGGGATTCTCCAGGCAAGAACACTGGAGTGGGTTGCCATACCCTTTTATTTAATTACATTTCAAACTCTGAAATTATAGTCTCTATTTTCTCATTTATTTAGTGCCTTCCCCTTGCATAATGTAAATTTTATGTTTAAAAGTGACCTTACCATTTTAAATAATGTTCCCCTGGATCTAGAACAGGGTCTGCTTCATCTTGACTCAACAGTAAAATCTGTTTTTCCTCTAAAACAAGAAGAAAAAGACATGAATATCTACTTTGATTACTTATATTCAACATAGTCACCTATGGCAATCCCAGACAAAGCAATTATTCAAGAAAAAGAAATAAAAGCCATCGAAGTTGGAAAGAAAGTAAAATTGTCTCAGTTTGCAAATGATACAACCTTATACATAGAAATATCCACTCAGCCAAAAACTGTTAGAACTAATAAATTCATCAAAATTTCAGGATGCAAAATCAATATGTGAAAATCAGTTATTTCTACACACCAACCATATAAATAGGAAATTAAAGGAATAATCTCATTTATAACAGTATCAAAGAACAAAATACTTAAGAATAAACTTAAATGAGGAAGTGAAAGACCTGTGTATTGAAAAACTATAAAACACTGGTGAAAAATTAAATGGAAATAAATAATTAGAAGGATATTTAGTATCCATGGATCATAAGATCAATATTGCTAAAATGACAATACTACCCAAAGAGATATATAGATTTAATGTAATCCCGAGCAAAATTCCATAACAAGTTTTACATAAATAGAAAAAATACCTAAATTTCTATGGAACTATAAAAGATCTTTGTTGTTGTACAATTGCTAAGTCATGTCCTCAATAGTCCAAAAAAAAAAAAAATCTTGAACAAAGCTGAGAGCATCACACTTTCTGACTTCAAAATACATCACAAATCTACAATAAAAATAATAATAATAATATGATAGCAGTTTAAAAAGAGACATATTGACCAAAGGAACAGAACAGAGAGTATAGAAATAAATCCAAATATATGTGGTAATTGATCTCAACAATGGTGCCAATAATACATAAATGGAAACAAGATAGTCTCTTCAACAAGTGGTGTTGGGAAAACTGCATACCCGCTTGTAAAAGAATGAAACTGAACTCATGTCTTACACTATGTGTGTTCATCCTAAGTTGCTTCAATTGTATCTGACTCATTATGACCCTATGGACTGTAGTCCGGCGGCCTCCTCTGTCCATGGGATTCTCAAGGCAAGAATACTGGAGTGGGCTGCCATTTTCTCTTCCAGAGGATCTTCCCAACCCAGAGATCAAACCTTCATCTCCTGCAGCTCCTCCATTGCAGATGGATTCTTTAACACTGAACCACAGGAGAAGCCCCATTTTAACGCTATATGTGGAAATAGACTCAAAATGTATAAAAGACTTAAAAGAATATCCTTAAAATGTGAGACTTATTGAGGACACAGAAGAAAAATGTCTTGATATTGGTCTTGGCAATGATTTCTTGGATTTGATACCAAAACTACATGCAACAAAACAGAACATAGACAAGTGAAATATGAAAGGCTAAAAAGCTGCATAGCAGAGAAAACAATCAAAAGACAAGATAACAAACAGATTGGAGAAAAGACTTGCAAACAGTCTACCCAATAATGGATCAATATCCAAAATATGTAAGAATCTTCTACAACCTAATAGGGAAATAAACAAATAACCTGACTTTAAAAATATATACAAACAACTTGGGTAGCATTTCTCCAAAGAAGACAGCTCTATGGCTACCAAATACAAAACAGAAAGATATTCAAAATGCTTAATTAATAAGGAAATTCAGAGCAAAACCACAATGAGATGTCACCTCACATGTGTTAGGTTACCTCTTATCAAAAAATAGAAAATAGTGTTAGCAAGCAGGTGGAAAAAAAAGGAACTCTTATATACTGTTGGTGAGAATATCAAATGGTGCAGCCACTATGGAAATAACATGAAGTTTCCTCAAAAAAATTGAAAATAGAACCACCATTTGATCCAGCAATCTCACTTCTGGGTGCATATCTAAAAGAATCAAAATCCAGATCTCAAAGGGATATCTGTACTTTTCTATTCATTTCATCATTACTTACAATAACCATAATATGGAAATAACATGAATGGCCATCAAGAGATGAATGGATGAAGAAAATATGGAAGTATAAATCAGTGGAATATTATTTATAAAATTCTCTAAATGGGATATTATTTATTACATAAAGATTATTTCTCAAAAAGGAAAGCAATCCTGCCATTTGCAACAGCATAAATGAAACTAGAAGACACTACAAAGTGAAATAAGCAATCGCTGAAGGACAAATACTGCATGATTCCATTAATATGAGGTACATAAGATAGTCAAATCCATAGAAGCAAAGAATAGAATAGTGGTTATTAGGGGCAAAGAGTATGTGTAAATTGTGGAATTGCCTTTCAGTGGATATAAATTTTCAGTTACATACGTTCTAGAGAGCTGCTGTACAACAAAGTACCCATAACGATACAGTATTGTGCACTTTAAAATATAGAGAAAGGATAGATTTTATGCTATGTCCTTACCAGAAATAAAGAAAAGCAAAACATAAAAGAACTCAAGGAAATTTTGGAGGTGATGGTTTGTTAGTACTTAGTTGTGGCAATGGTATAACAAGTGTAAGCAGACATTCAAATTCATCAAGATTTTTACATTAAATGTATGCAATTTTTGTATATCAATACCTCAATAAAGTTTAAAAAAAATGATGACTAGCAGATCTGGGGTGTTCAAGCCCTGCACATTGTTAAGAAAAGTCTGGCCCTTGACCTGTTCCTAGGAGACAACTTCTAAGCCTTGGAATATGTTTCTTCATAACAGTATCCTTGTTTAACCTGGGCCTTGATACATATCAAATAGTTTATGATGACAGTGTGATCTATGGTGGGAGTCTTAGGCTATGCAAAACCAGTTTGACCTCAGGTGTGACTGGAGACTGAATACCTAAGATCAGCCAGGTATATCTGATTACTTATCTACAATCAGAAAAATCCCTGGGGACTAACATTTGGATAAACTTCCCTGGTTGGCTATATTCCATGTGTTTTGGTATGTATCACTGCTTGAATCATTAAGTACCATTCACATGATTCCAGTGGGAGATGACCACTGAAAGCTTGTGCCTGGTCTCTCCTGGACTCTGCCCATATGCCTTTTTCTTTTGCTGATTTTGATCTGTATTATTTCACTGTAATAAACCATAACCAATAGGTGTAACAACTTTTCTGAGTTCTATGAATCTTTCTAGTGAACAATTGAATGTGAGGGTGGTCTTGAGGGTCCTGGACATACTATGTTATTAGTATGGTAACCTTTGTTGTTGTTCAGTGGCTAAGTCTTGCCTGATTCTTTGCCACCCCGTGAACTGCAGCATACCAGGTTTCCCTCTCCTTCACTATCTCCTGGAGTTTCCTCAAACTCATGTACATTGAGTCAGTGATGTCATCCAACCTTGTCATCCATCCTCTAGTGCCCCCTTCTCCTCCGCCATCAATCTTTTCCAGCAACAGGGTCTTTTCCAATGAGTCAGCTCTTTGCATCAGGTGGTCAAAGTATTGGAGCTTCAGTTTCAGCATCAGTCCTTCCAGTGAATATTCAGTGTTTCTTTAGGATTCACTGATTTGTTCTTGTAGTTCAAGGGGCTCTAAATTAGAGTCTTCTCCAGCACCACAATTCAAAAGCTTCAATTCTTCCATGCTCAGCCTCCTTTATGGTCCAACTCTCACATTTGTACATGACTACTGGAAAACCCATAGCTTTGACTCTATGGACCTTTGTCAGCAAAATCATGTCTCTACTTTTTAATATGTTGTCTAGGTATCTTCCTAATTTTTAGGAGTGTTCAGTTCAGTTCAGTTCAGTCGCTCAGTCGTATCCGACTCTTTGCTACCCCATGAATCACACAGCATGCCAGGCCTCCCTGTCCATCACCAACTCCCAGAGTTCACTCAAACTTGTGTCCATCGAGTCGGTGATGCCATCCAGCCATCTCATCCTCTGTCGTCCCCTTCTCCTCCCACCCCCAATCTTTCCCAGCATCAGAGTCTTTTCCAATGAGTCAACTCGTTGCATGAGGTGGCCAAAGTATTGGAGTTTCAGCTTTAGCATCAGTTCCTCCAATGAACACCCAGGATTGATCTCCTTTAGAATGAACTGGTTGGATCTCCTTGCAGTCCAAGGGACTCTCAAGAGTCTTCTCCAACACCACAGTTGTTACAGTGTACAATAAACTTTTGAAACTTCATAATTGTTTCCCTGCTGCATATACATGCCTGAAAATAGAGTATGCAGACCCTCCCAAGAGATCTGATGCACCAGTAGGATAGGACTATCCCCTCCATGTCACAAGTTCTCCTTCCTGCCCTCTACTGCCCGTCACCTAGTAACATTCAAACCACCAATGAAATCTTCTCATCCCTTTTCTTGTGTACTCTACCGTGACCTTCAATTAAGGTATTCGCCCATGGATCCTGGATCTGCTTTGTCGAGCCCTATTCCTTGGCACCCAACCCCCAATGTGTGTGGTCCTTTGTGGCATGTGGTAACTGTTTCTTTAGGACCTAAGACTATAGTAAACTTTGTTTTCTGGTACCTTCCTATGTTATTTCTTGTGGGCATAACTGACTGACCATCTCCAAAAAGAAGATATAACATAAAATAGGAGCTCAGAAATGTAATCTAAAGTATTTTTATTTGCATTATGTTTGTGGCCATTTATTTGTTTGCCTATTTTTTTTTTCCTGAAAAGGAGTTTTAAAACCCTCACTATCGCTTCTGTTTTCACAAGAAAACAGAAGGGAATTGCTTTGAAGCAGCTTATTGGCTTTGACTGCTTATCATAATATGGCTATTTGCAATTGTTTCAAATCCTAGAGATTGTTCTTCAGCACACCCCATCTAACAATCCAAGTGTAAATACAGCCTTAGGGAAAAAAATGATAATTTAATGAGTGACATCTGAACAAATGGATAACCCTAATTTTTTGTATCCCTGATCTTCTGTCAAAACCTAACAGGAACCTATATAAGAACACATAATATATGCATAAAATCTAGGCTCATTGGACTTACAAATGTCAATAGAGGTAGAATCACATATTTCTTTTATATACTAATTATCTCTCAGTTTAAATAAACAACTGTATTAGTATTAAACATTTAACCCATCCAAGCTTGTGAATATCATGATAGTTAACACAATTTAAAACATATTTAATAGAACAAGGACATTATACATCTTTAGTCTCAGTTTCTGTATACTTCAGTAGCAGTTTTTACTATTGCTGTTGAGACAGGCTCCCTGATTTTCAAAGAATTTATAAATCCAATTATTTTCATCATCAATTTTTAAAATCATCACTCTTTTGAAATATACCCCCAAGATAAGTCTGTTGTTTGGAGGCCAACATGCTAAATAAGTCCATATTTAGAAATGTCAAAGATGGATGAAATAAAAAAATACATATTTTATGTATTCAAATATATGTACACATTTTATATCACCTGCAGGGATTTCCATTACAATCTGATCAAAGATTACTCAATAAAGCAACACAAGTCCCCAGAGAACTCTCAGCATTGTCTTTGAAAGATGGTATTGTAAGCCATGACAGAAAAACAGAACTAGGTAGAAAGAAAACAAAAATGTAGCAACCAAAACAACCTCTTTAAAATGTAAAATGTAAGGAAACGGGAGAGATATATACATTTAATGAAATCCCTCAATCGGCCTTTTTCCCCAATTTGATTTTAACTTAATGATTCACAGAATTTCATTCCACCCGGAAAAGTATAGACTACCTCTCTCACGTGTAAAAATATTGCCAGTTCTGAAAAGTCTGTTCAACTCTCTGTTCTTTAATTTCTAAATTACAGATAAGCTCAGAAGTCTTAGTTCATCATCACTTATTTTAACCTAGTGGGCTTGGAACATGGTTTCAGCTTTGCATCATGTAATAGTCACAAAATGCTATTGTTGTTGTTGTTTAGTCACTAAGTTGTGTCCAATTCTTTGCAAACCCATGGACTAGAGCCCACCAGGCTCCTCTGTCCATGGGTCTCCCAGGCAAGAACACTGGAGTGCGTTGCCATTTCCTTCTCCAGGGGATCTTCCCGACCCAGGCATCAAACTTGCATCTCCTGAATTGGCAGGCAGATTCTTTACCACTGAGCCAGCATAGAAGTCCATGGTTTAGGTTCAAAAGTTAAAAAGCATGTTTCACTTTCCTCTCTGTTGCAAGTCCTAGATAACTAGCACTCTGTCTGAAACAGAAACTGTACCTTAACACCCCAGGGAAAAATCTCTGAAGCAAACAGGGCAAGTTTCCAAATATTCTGGTCATCTCTTACAACACCTAGGAAGAACATCCTCCTTTTTAGAACAGAGTACATTGAACCAATAGCAGCAGTGATGGAATGTGTGGGTCCCTAGGATAGATTCCATCAATAGAAAAATCCTTGGAAGCAGGATTGAAGTTTACAATAAACTTCAGAAGCTATAGTAATTAAAATGGATGGTAGGAGCAGGGGAAAAAGTCATTACAAGAGGGCAAAGGAGTACTAATTAAACTCCACTCAAATCAGGAAATTGTACAGGACATTGTGAAAATTTTTATCTCTCAGCAGTAGACTTGAGAATAATTTGGCAAAACTAGGATTAAATCAGAGTCTGAGGAAAATATTGTGACCCAAGAATTTTATACCTAGGCAAGTTATTTTCATTATTTTTTATCTTTTTTTTTCTAAAAAAAGATATATGGAGATATGAATATCTACAGTGAAAAGGCAAGGGACACTGAGATCAAATACAATTTGCATTGCCTACTGAAATAAAGATATTTTATTCTAGTAAAAATATTTAAATAATTTTATAAGACTTTTCAAGAAAGTGTCTATTTTCAAATAAGTATGTAAGAATCAATAGCTTTTTTATGCCAGTAACAACTAATTTGAACTTATAATAAAATAGAAAATCCATTCAGAATAACAACAAAAATATGACATATTTAGGAATAAGTATAACAAGAGAAACACAAAAATTTACATAAAAAGAATTACAGGACCTTACTGAGGGATGTAAAAGAATTGAATAAAGAGACAAATTATATCACTGAATAGTTATTTTAATATCTTATATATAAATTTATTGATACTAATCTGTATTTTAATGCAAGCATTTTAAAATGTTATATATTCCCTTACCTGTTAACTTGAAATTTTTGAAATTTTTATTCTAAGGTGCTACTTGTTACTGTATATAAAGATATAGATTTACTGTATATAAAGAAAATACAAATATACTTATTGTGGTGATTTTTATAGTAGTAAAATTACAAAAAACAAATTAAATGTCTAATGATACCATACTGGGCTTCTGTGGTGGTTCAGTGGTAAAGAATCCGCCTGCAACGAAGGAGACACAGGTTAAATCCCTGGGTCAGCAAGATGCCCTGGAGAAGGAAATGGCAACCCACTCCAGTATGCACACCTGGGGAAAACAATGGACAGAGGAGCCTGGTGGGCTACCATCCATGGGGTCGCAAAGAGTCAGACACAACTTAGCGACTAACAACAACAATAGCACACTAGTTAATCTGTGATAAATCTATATACTATAATGAAACCATTATAACGAGCATAACAAGATAAAAATTAACAATAGTTTCTTATGTTTGAACATCATGGTCTGTCACAGTATGTATTATAAAATTCTGTATTTAAAAAGAAAATGAAAGACGTTTCCTAGTGTTCCAGTGGTTAAGAATCTGCCAACCAATGAAGGGGACAAGAGTTCGATTCCAGGTCTGGAAAGATTCCACATGCCAAGGAGCAACTAAACCCACGCATTTAGTCGTTCCATGCTGAAGTCTGCTCTTAGAACCTATGCTCCACAACAAGAGAAGCCACAGAAGTGGGAGGCCTGTTCACCCCAACTAGAGAAAGTCTGCATGCAGCAATAAAGACCAAGTGCAGACAAAAATAAAAATGATAAATAAATAGACAAATAAATAATGCTTAAAAACACAAAAAAGGATAAGAAAGAATTGAGTAATGACAACATTCTTTTTTAAACTAAAGAAATGTTATTTGGAACTTATTTTCCTCATATAACAATCATTCTTCAGTTGAGGAAAACTCAGTTCAGTTCAGTTCAGTTCAGTCGCTCAGTCGTGTCCGACTCTCCACGACCCCATGAATCACAGCACGCCAGGCCTCCCTGTCCATCACCAACTCCCGGAGTACACTCAAACTCATGTCCACAGAGTCGGTGATGCCATCCAGCCATCTCATTCTCCGTCGTCCCCTTCTCCTCCCGCCCCCAACCTTTCCCAGCATCAGAGTTTTTTCCAGTGAGTCAACTCGTCGCATGAGGTGGCCAAAGTATTGGAGTTTCAGCTTTAGCATCAGTCCCTCCAGTGAACATCCAGGATTGATCTCCTTTAGAATGGACTGGTTGGATCTCCTTGCAGTATAAGGGACTCTCAAGAGTCTTCTCCAACACCACAGTTCAAAAGCATCGATTCTTTGGCGATCAGCCTTCTTCACAGTCCATCTCTCACATCCATACATGACCACGGGAAAAACCATTGCCTTGACTAGACGGACCTTGGTTGGCAAAGTAATGTCTCTGCTTTTTAATATACTATCAAGGTTGGTCATAACTTTCCTTCCAAGGAGCAAGCGTCTTTTAATTTCATGGCTGCAATCAGCATCTGCAGTGATTTTGGAGCCCAAAAAAACAAAGTCTGACACTGTTTCCACTGTTTTTCCATCTATGTCCCATGAAGTGATGGGACCAGATGCCATGATCTTTGTTTTCTGAATGTTGAGCTTCAAACCACTACTAGAATAAATTCTCAAGTCATAAAAAATGATAATGGGAAATAGATGGAAAAACAGTGGAAACAGTGTCAGACTTTATTTTTTTGGGCTCCAAAATCACTGCAGATGCTGACGGCAGCCATGAAATTAAAAGGCGCTTACTCCTTGGAAGGAAAGTTCTGATCAACCTTGATAATATATTAAAAAGCAGAGACATTACTTTGCCAACAAAGGTCCGTCTAGTCAAGGCTATGGTTTTTCCCGTGGTTATGTATGGATGTGAGAGTTGGACTGTGAAGAAAGCTGATCGCCAAAGAATTGATGCTTTTGAACTGTGGTGTTGGAGAAGACTCTTGAGAGTTCCTTGTACCGCAAGGAGATCCAACCAGTCCATTCTAAGGGAGATAGATTCTGGGTGTTCATTGGAAGGACTGATGCTAAAGCTGAAACTGCAATACTTTGGCCACCTCATGCGACGAGTTGACTCACTGGAAAAGACTCTGATGCTGGGAAGGGTTGGGGGCTGGAGGAGAAGGGGACGACCGAGAATTAGATGGCTGGATGGCATCACCGACTCTGTGGACATGAGTTTGAGTGAATCTGGGAGTTGGTGATGGACAGGGAGGCCTGGCGTGCTGTGATTCATGGGGTCACGGAGAGTCAGACATGACTGAGCAACTGAACTGAACTGAATTGTCCTTGGGAAAACTATAAAGTAGTTGTCAATCTAAACACAGAAATTCATGTGAGATGTGAGTCTGCTCTGCTTACTAGTGTATTCCGAAATGTCTTTCTCAGGTTTGGACCTAAAAGGAGCGTTTTGGAGAGATGATTGAACTAAACTTGGCACCTTATACTAGAGAATGCCTGGCATTCTCAATACATTAGTGACTCTAGACCAGGCAACCAGGGCCGTTTCTCTGACCCAGATGAATATGTGTTCTGCTGTTGACCGTTTGTGTGACCATCAATAGGACAGTATATATCCAGTGTTGGCTAGTATCAACATACCATACAGATCCATCCATAAACCAGACCTCCAAATATTATCTTTTGTTACCTGGCTGCAAGAACTAGCCAAACACCAAAAGGAGAGGTCAAAGAAGGGTAACAAACCAACAAAGGAAGGTACTGTGGATGTTTGAGCCAACTATTTGTGCAATTTGCATGTCTTCCAAATCCGTTATAGTTGGACCGTGTCTTTCATATATGATCCCAATTCAGTGGCAGTGCATGTCTAATTTATTTATTTATTGGAACAGAAAATGTTGAGTTGGTGAAGGAAACTGAAGCCTAATATTTGTTTGATGTCTTACAGCCAGATGTTCAGTCTTTAACAGTCATTAGCTAGGAGCTGCTTCTCAAATGGAGAATCATTACTGACAGAGGATGACAAGACACTGCTCCAAATTGTGGATATGCCCAATGTTTCCCTTACTGGAGCTCAGCAGTCTCCATAAAGCATCCATAAGTGCAAAAGACACTTAAAGCATCACTGGTCATGATACTCAAGTCTTAGGTAGTTTACACAGCAGCCTGGACTTGAAGAACTCTCTCTTTTTATGAGTCCTACTCCAAATTGGAACCCTTGTAGTTTGGTCAGCAAAATGATCAGAACAGTGTACCCAAATGTGGTACATGTTGCCTCCAAAATCCAAAAATCCCACTATGCCTCTTTCTTTGTGGTAGACAGTACAAAGTACAGCAATTTACCTTTACATATGGCAAGTCTAGAATTTCTTTCAACTTACCATATAACCTTCTAGCATATTTGTACATTTCTAAGATATTTAAGATACTTATGAGTTCTTATTTCTCAAGGCAAATTAGCATATTTCATAGAAAGGATGAATGAGCTTGGAGTTCTGTGACATATCAAAAGGCTCAAGATCCTACCAATTATATGATGACCAAATACATGCTGGTATAAATGTAATTTAAAATAGTGAAGGTATACTACTCTATCCAGGTGAAAGTGATCTACTTCTGATTGTCCTTCTTAATATAGATAGATAAAATGACTTCTAAGTCAATAACTGCTACAGCATACAAGAGGCTGTGCAATATCTATGCTCTCATAGACCCATATCTGAAATGAAAATCACAGTTGAAATCACTACCTTTCTAAAGTTTATAATAACCTGCAATCATTCCCAAGACCCACCTAGTTTTTGCACTGGCCAAAAGGAGAATGAGCACTTGGTAGGTATCATTGCCTTTAGCATCTTTGTTTTGTGATGGTGGTACTACTCAGTAAGTTCCTTTTGTTTTGGTATTGTACAGTGTAGCAGGACAGGAAACCTAATGGGGATGGGGTGGAGGTGGCATTGCAGGGTGTCTCCACTTTGGTTCTCTTCTATAACCACTCTTACTCCATGAGTCAGGGGACCATTGTTGAGTTTGCACCAGTTGCCAATTATGGTTATGCCAATTGTACATTCAGGAAATATGGAAATAATCAAAAGATGGCACTGCAGACCTACTGAAACACAGTGAGAAAAAGATTCTATCAAGGCTCTACAAATCCTCATGCTGTCCAGTGGATCACAGATGGTATTTTAAGTCCCCAGATATCTTAACTCATACTTGTGGCTTAATATTTTAATCCAATACTCAGAGAGAATGATAAATGTGCTTTCATATTATGCCAAATAATTAATACTTTTCTGGGTTGTTTAGTTTTACTTTTTTAGTTAATTTTTATATCTTAACTATCTTATTTTTAAAATATAAATTTTACAAATGCACATAATTAGCAGTTTTCTTTTAATTAGCCTATTCACAAATATGGTCACTTTTCTTTCTTTTTCAAGTTTGAATCCTTTTCTGGATCTTGGCAATAGCCTAGTAGACATTATATGCAAAGGCAAAAATAAACTATTTAATACTAAAATATTTTAAAAATCAATATCAGATTCACTTTAACAATATTTAAACACTCACAGAACTAGTATTTGCCTAATTTTAGGATGGCAAATTTCAAATGACAGAATAGAATAGTAATAGTGTCTGGAGTATCGTTGAGAACAGTTCTGAAAACATATTTGGCTTCAGCTGAACAACTCTGCTCTGATGATATAGTACTATCTGTCATGGACACTGGAGACTCTACTGCTGACTGATATTCACATATTTGCCATCTAGACCTTAGAAAGTCTGATTGGAAAACTCTCTTATTATGAAACATTGCAACTATTGTATATGCTATTCTATTTAGAATCAGATTAATTAGAAATATTTGCATGCTTAAAATGCATCAAAATATATCAAATAATTCAAGTACATAAAATAAGAGTTTGATTTTTCTTTTCTTTCCTGATTTTGTCCAACTTGAGTTTTATGTAGCATCTATATGATGAGCTTCCCTGGCTGCTCAGATGGTAAAGATTCTGCCTGCAATGCAGCAGATTCCTGATCTCTGGGTTGGAAGATCCCCTGGAGGAGGAAATGGTAACCCACTCCAGTATTCTTGTCTGGAAAATTCCGTGGACAGAGGATCCTGGAGGGCTACAGTCCATGGAGTCACAAAGAGTTGGACACAACTGAGCGACTAACACACAAACATATATGATGTGAAAAGTTTTGAAAAACGTGACTGACACAAATTTCTGGTACAGACTAGCAATGATCTGACATAAACCATTGCACAGGGCTTAAATTGAGCCCTTTTTCCCTTTTGGATCAATAATATCAACTTACATTCTGGATTGTCTTTAAAATGTTATGTTTAGTAATGTAGCTGAAATACTGGTTAGTTAGGCTGTCAAAATATCATCTATCAGCCTATGATTTAGTTTCTCACATTGTCTTGTGGAAAATGGAGACTTCTTGTGCAGTTTTCAGAGTCAAAATAAATGTTGTCCTGTCTGAATGCTTCAGACACATTTCCTCAAATTAAATAACGTGCTAAACATGTTGAAATCAGGTGTCATTTGGATCTGTGTATCTCCTGATTAAAAGAAGTCTTTTGCTAGAAATGTTTCAGACACACTTTATTAGCATATTTTAATTTTCTCTTTTCTATGTTTGTAGAGGGTGTTGTTTGATACCCTTTCTTCATAACATACTGTGTTATCATAATTTGATTAAGATTTAACTTGACTAAATCCGAGGTTAAATCTTTATTATATATATAGGAATCTATTAGAATTAACCGCCCACCTTTTTTCATAGTCTTATCAAGGGTATTTAACAAAGTGTCTTGATCAATAAATATCGAAGCTATTTTCAAGTTGAATTTATCCACTGATAATTAAATAAAACTCACTTGGAAAGTTCAGATTATTTCACAAAAATCCATTATTAAAAACAATATTATTTAGATTTTTTATTGAAGTAAGATTACTCAAAATATTAGTTTCAAGTGTACAACATAATGATTCGACATTTCTATTAGACACCACATAAGTTTTTTTTTTTAAATTGGCTATATTCCCTATGCTGTAAATCACTTCTGTGTATCTTATTTATTTATACCTTATAGCTTATCTCACTTCCTTTCCTCACTTGCCCTTCCCCTCATCTCACTTAGGTTGCCTCCATATTTTGACTTTTGTAAATAATTCCACTGGGCTTCCCAGGTGGCGCTAGTGATAAAGAACCTGCCTGCCAATGCAGGAGGAATAAGAGATGCGGGTTCCATCCCAGGGTTAGGAAGATCCCCTGGAGGAGGACATGGCAACCCACTCCAGTACTCTTGCCTGGAGAATCCCATGGACAGAGGAGCCTGACAGGCTACAATCCATGGATTTGCAATAGTAGGACATGACTGAAGTGACTTGGAACAGTACAGCAAATAATGCTACTATGAACATTAAAGGGGATATCTCTTTTTCAAATAAGTGTTTTTATTTTCTTTGGATATAACTCCAGGAGTGGAATTGCTGGATCACATGATACTTCTATTTTTAATATTTTGAGGAAAATCTATACTGTTTTCCATAGTGGCTGTATCAATTTATATTCTATCAGTGTTCTGGGGTTTCCTTTTCTCCACATCCTTGTCAACAATTATTTATTGCCTTTTTTATTTACTTATTTATTTATTTACTAATAATTTGACAGATGTGAGGTGATATCTCATTGTAACAAGTGGGGGCCACTCTCTAGTTTTGGTGCAAGGGCCTCTCATTGAAGTGGCTTTTATTGTTGTGGAGCATGGGCTCTAGGGCACTTGGGCTTCAGTATTTGTGGCACGTGGGCTCAGTAGTTGAAGCTCCCAGGCTTTAGATCACAGGCTCACTAGTTGTGGGGCATGGACTTACTTGTTCTGCAGCATGTGTGATCTTCCCGGCCCAGGGGTTGAACCTGTGTCTCCTGCATTGGCAGGTGGATTCTTTACCACTGAGCCACCAGTGAAGTCCTCATTGTGGTTTTAATTTGCATTTGCCTGATGATTAGTGATGTTGAATATATTATCAAGTGTCTGTTGGCCATCTGTGTATCTTGTTTGCAAAAATACATATTTAGGTCTCCTGCCTAGTTTTAATCAAATTGTTTGTTTTTGATATTGCATTGTATGAGTTCTTTATATATTTTGGATAGTAACCTTTTATCAAATGTATTATTGGCAAATAGCGTCTCCATTCTGTAGTTTGCCTTTTTGTTTGTTGATGGTTTGCTTTGCTGTGCTAAAGCTTTCTAGTTTGATTAGGTCCCATTTATTTTTGCTATTTTTTCCCTTGCCTGTGGAGACAGATCCTAAAAGATATTGCTAAGACCTATGTCAAAGAGTGTACTACCTATATTATCTTCTTTCTTGGTGCTTTCAGGTCTTGCATTTACGCCTTTAATTCATTTTGGGTTTAGTTTTGTATACCATGTGAGAAAGTAGTCCAGTTTGATTCTTTAACAAACCTGTCAGATTTTCATAACATCATTTATCAAAGAAACTTTTCTCCATTGTATATTTTGCCTCCTTTGTTGTAAATTAATTGACCTTATATGTGTGAATTTTTTTCTGGGCTATATATTCTGCTCCATTGATCTATGACTCTGCTTTCATGCCAGCAACATATTGTTTTGATTACTGTAACTTTGTAGTACATCCTGAAGTAAGGGAGCATGAAACCTCTAGCTTTGTTGTTGCTTTTTTTCCCGCCCCCTCAAGATTTCTTTGGCTACTCAGGGTCTTTTGGGGTTCCATACACATTTTAGGATTCTTTGTAATATTTCTGTGAAAAATGTCATGGGTATTTTGATAGGGATTGCATTAAATTTGTAGATTGCTTTGAGTAGTGTGGACATTTTAACAGTATTAATTCTTCTAATCCATGATCATGGATCGTCTTTCCATTTGTTTATATTGTCTTCAATTCCCTTTATCAATGCCTTATAGCTTTCAAAGAATAAATCTTTTATCTCTACAGTTAAATTCATTCCTAGATGTTTTCTTTTTTGATGTGATTGGAAATGAGACTGTTTTCTTGTTTCCTCTTTCTGACAGTTTATTATTAGTGTACAGAAAAGCAATATGTTTCTGTATATTAATCTTATACTCTGCAAATTTATTGAATTTATTTATTAGTTTTAATAGTCTTTGGTAGTATTTTTAATGTTTTCTGTATACAGTGTCATGTCATTTCCAAATAGTGACAGTTTTACTTCTTTCCTTCCAAAGTAGACCCCTTTGATTTCTTTTTCTTTGTCTGATCACTGTTTCTAGCACATACAATACAATGTCAAACAGAAACAGTGAGAGTAAACATCTTTGTATTGTTTTTGATCTTAAAAAAAAATGTGCTTAGCATTTCACCATTGAATATGAAGTTAACTGTGGATTTCTCATAAATAGCCTTTACTTTTTAAGATGTATTTCCTCTATACCAACTTTATCGAGAGTTTTTTTTTAATCATAAGTGATTGCTGAATTTTGTCAAATGATTTTTCTGCAACTATTGAGATGATCATGTGATTTCAATCTTTCCTTTTGTTAATATAATGTATTACATTGATTGACTTGTGAATAGAGCATATACCTCATCAAAAATGCTAATGGAACCCAGCCATGGCTATCATGGATAAGGGTAACATTCTGGCTAATATTCTAATTATTCTTAATTCTCATCCCATCTGGAGAATAAAAGGCTAATTGATTCATGGAACGCAGGGAGGTTTAAGAAATTTCATGTTTCAATATCAGATCACTAAGGTTTAGTTTCAGACATACTATCTAATGCTGTTTGACTTTCTCTATTGGGAGAGAAACTCAATTGATTATCCCATTCTTTTTCCAGAAGTCTAACACTAAAGTGCCTCTCTTGCCATTGATGGAAAATTTGCCTTTCTATGTAGCAAAAGAATCAAACATCATTATAATCAAGCATCAATTAATACAAATTTTGAGAAACTAACAATATGACTGAGGAATGCTTTCTTATCTCTCCTTGCTATTCTTTGGAACTCTGCATTCAGATGCTTATATCTTTCCTTTTCTCCTTTGCTTTTCGCTTCTCTTCTTTTCACAGCTATTTGTAAGGCCTCCTCAGACAGCCATTTTGCTATTTTGCATTTCTTTTCCATGGGGATGGTCTTGGTCCCTGTCTCCTGCACAATGTCACGAACCTCCGTCCAGAGTTCATCAGGCACTCTATCTATCAGATCTCGTTCCTTCAATCTATTTCTCACTTCCACTGTATAATCATAAGGGATTTGATTTAGGTCATATCTGAATGATCTAGTGGTTTTCCCTACTTTCTTCCATTTAAGTCTGAATTTGGCATTAAGGAGTTCATGATCTGAGCCACAGTCAGCTCCTGGTCTTGTTTTTGCTAACTGTATAGAGCTTCTCCATCTTTGGGTGCAAAGAATATAATCAATCTGATTTTGGTGTTGACCATCTGGTGATGTCCATGTGTAGAGTCTTCTCTTGTGTTGTTGGAAGAGGGTGTTTGCTATGACCAGTGCGTTCTCTTGACAAAACTCTATTAGCCTTTGCCCTGCTTCATTCCGTGCTCCAAGGCCAAATTTGCCTGTTACTCCAGGTGTTTCTTGACTTCCTACTTTTGCATTCCAGTCCCCTATAATGAAAAGGACATCTCTTTTGGGTATTAGTTCTAAAAGGTCTTGTAGGTCTTCATAGAACCTTTCAACTTCGGCTTCTTCTGCTTTACTGGTTGGAGCATAGGCCTGGATTACTGTAATATTGAATGGTTTGCCTTGGAAATGAACAGAAATCATTCTGTCATTTTTAAGATTGCACCCAAGGACTGCATTTCGGACTCTTTTGTTGACCATGATGGCTACTCCATTTCTTCTAAGGGATATTAAGAAGATGTGGCAAGAATACACAGAAGAACTGTACAAAAAAGATCTTCATGACCAAGATAGTCACGATAACGTGATCACTGACCTAGAGCCAGACATCTTGGAATGTGAAGTCAAGTGGGCCTTAGAAAGCATCACTACTAACAAAACTAGTGGAGGTGGTGGAATTCCAGTTGAGCTATTTCAAATCTTGAAAGAAGATGCTGTGAAAGTGCTGCACTCAATATGCCAGCAAATTTGGAAAACTCAGCAGTGGCCACAGGACTGGAAAAGATCAGTCTTCATTCCAATCCCAAAGAAAGGAAATGCCAAAGAATGCTCAAGCTACTGCACAATTGCACTCATCTCACATGCTAATAAAGTCATGCTCAAAATTCTCCAAGCCAGGCTTCAGCAATATGTGAACCGTGAACTCCCAGATGTTCAAGCAGGTTTTAGAAAAGGCAGAGGCACCAGAGATCAAATTGCCAACATCCACTGGATCATGGAGAAAGCAAGAGAGTTCCAGAAAAACATCTATTTCTGCTTCACTGACTATGCCAAAGCCTTTGACTGTGTGGATCACAATAAACTGTGGAACATTCTGAAAGAGATGGGAATACCAGACCACCTGACCTGTCTCTTGAGAAACCTGTATGAAGGTCAGGAAGCAACAGTCCGAACTGTACATGGAACAACAGACTGGTTCCAAATAGGAAAAGGAGTATGTCAAGGCTGTATATTGTCACCTTGCTTATTTAACTTATATGCAGAGTACATCATGAGGAACGCTGGGCTGGAAGAAGCACCAGCTGGAATCAGATTTCTGGGAGAAATATCAATAACCTCAGATATGCAGATGACACTACCCTTATGGCAGAAAGTGAAGAGGAACTCAAAAGCCTCTTGATGAAAGTGAAAGAGGAGAGTGAAAGGTTGGCTTGAAGCTCAACATTCAGTAAACAAAGATCATGGCATCTGGTCCCATCGCTTCATGGGAAATAGATGGAAAAACAGTGGAAACAGTGTTAGACTTTATTTTTTTGGACTCCAAAATCACTGCAGATGCTGATTGCAGCCAGGAAATTAAAAGACACTCCTTGGAAGGAAAGTTATGACCAACCTTGATAGTATATTAAAAAGCAGAGACATTACTTTGCCAACAAAGGTCCATCTAGTCAAGGCTATTGTTTTTCCCGTGGTCATGTATGGATGAGAGAGTTGGACTGTGAAGAAAGCTGATTGCCGAAGAATTGATGCTTTTGAACTGTGGTGTTGGAGAAGACTCTTGAGAGTCCCTTGGACTGCAAGGAGATCCAATCAGTCCATTCTAAAGGAGATCAATCCTAGGTGTTCATTGGAAGGACTGATGCTAAAGCTGAAACTGCAATACTTTGGCCACCTCATGCGATGAGTTGACTCACTGGAAAAGACTCTGATGCTGGGAAAGGTTGGGGGCGGGAGGAGAAGGGGACGACAGAGAATGAGATGGCTGGATGGCATCACCGACTCTGTGGACATGAGTTTGAGTGAACTCCGGGAGTTGGTGATGGACAGGGAGGCCTGGCGTGCTGTGATTCATGGGTTCGCAGAGAGTCGGACACAACTGAGCAACTGAATTGAACTGAACAATATGACTGACAAAATAGGAAGAATAAATAAAGGCTAACATTTAGGTTTTAAAAAACTGCAAAACACATGTCCGAATAATTTATTTAAATCTTTTGTAAATGATCTAAAATTATTTGGGATACTATTTTCTCATGCTTCAAATAATGTTCAAATAATCATATAAAGTATTATGTTCCATATTCTCTTCATTCATCTTCTGGAAGACAGATGGAACCCTGTCTGTTTTTCTTCAGATATTTCAGAGAATTTTCTTTCAGATTTTAGTTTATGAATGCAAACCCTAGATTGCATTACTGCAACTATAAGTAACTTCCCAATTTATTGCATGTTTAATGAGAGATAAATCTTATTGAAGACACTGGTTGACTACTCCAACTACTCCCCTTCTTCCTAGCCCTGATTTGGTTCCAAACTTCGTCCCACACATAGAGTCATATACTCCAGAGAGTGTTTTCATTCTAAACCTGTGTTTACTAATTATGATTGGGACGTTAAGTTAATTGTGATCAATTCATTCACTTTTAGAGAAATTAGTGAAGTAATAATAATTTGATTAATTTTTTGTCAATGAGACAGAAGGGGGAAAAAAGATCTAGAATTCTGATACAAGTTTCCTTGCTCTTAAAGATGCAAAGGGAGAAATGACCCTTTTCTTTTGATGAACATTTTTCAATGCTAAGTGAATAGTGGGGTCATGCAATCATTAAGAAAAAATTGATGCACTAAGGAACAAAATGAAAAGATAAAAACAACAAATGGAAAAAATAAAACCATGTATGATTGAATCACTGAATTAACTAAACCTGGAGCTGTCCCAATTTGTTACATTTTTCTCCAGTTCAGTTCAGTTCATTTCAGTCGCTCAGTCATGTCTGGCTCTTTGCGACCACATGAATCACAGCACGCCAGGCCTCCCTGTCCATCACCAACTCCCGGAGTTCACTCAAACCCATCTCCATCGAGTCGGTGATGCCATCCAGCCATCTCATTCTCTGTCATCCCCTTCTCCTCCTGCCCCCAGTCCTCCCCAGCATCAGAGCCTTTTCTAGTGAGTCAACTCTTCACATGAGGTGGCCAAAGTATTGGAGCTTCAGCTTTAGCATCAGTCCTTAAAAGGCACTCCCAAATATTTTCAAAGTTGTATTTTCTCTAATGTCATCTACCTACTAATAAGTAAGATTTGTGGAGTGAGTGTGTAAAGAAGATATGATGACCTAAATTTAACTGTAGACTATCAGTCCTTTTATCAAATGTTTCAAAACCAGCTTCCTCTTTGACATTTTGATTAATGTAATTTTAATATATTCACTTAAAGAATTTTAAAATTACATATTTAAAAATTTGATGTGTTCCATGCTAAAATAGTTTTATTTTATTCTTTTACACAAATAATATAATTTGATTACTTTTTCAGTGTTCTTTGTAAAATAGTTTTATATAGCCATCACTCATAATGTTCTGAGAGGTAATATTATTATCAGAGCTTATTTCTCTGTTTTAACGAAAAATCTTCTGGCCTATGAAAAATTTAATTTGTTAAAACATGCATCTAAATTTAACCCTAATTTGTGAAAATTAGGTATGTTGTTTGGCATTCATGTATCAAGCTTTGGAAGTTTCACATTGAAAATGCAAAAATATGCAAGCATCAAAATGCCATTAATCTTCTATGTAATATATATGTTTTACTTAAAAGAGATAGGTGTATGTAATTTTAATGTCAAACTCAGAATCACCAAAAAGTACCCTGGCAATCAGTGGAAAGGTTTAATAGGTTTTCTGTCTTGTTCTTAATTTGCTGAAATTACAAAATCAATACCTTCACTTGTAGCTGCAGTTACCCGTTTTACTGCTTTAAGATAAAGTCTACCAGAAAGTAACCTTCACTTTCAATTTGTAGTTGAGAACATCAGGTTGTTCTTGGCCACTAGTTAAATAGCCTGTTCTCGGCTATCCTAGGAAAGATATTCTAGATGTGCTGTGGTTCCATTTCCAAGAGGATACATACTAAAAGGAACTGTGATTAATATGAAACAAACAGAAATTCAGAGTTTTACACTTTCTCCCTTCCCCTTTCTCTTCACAACACTGAAAATATCTTATTTATTTATTTAGCTTGAGCTCATCTGAATTCTTACTCTAATCTTCAACTCTGGATCTTAGATTGGCATCAAATGTCCACAGCACTCTCCACCAAAATAAGAAATAGTCTGAGTGTGTCTGAACTCTGTCTTACCTCTAAGATTGTTGTTACAAGGGCACATTTCTGCCACTTTTCAGATAAGGAAATTCTAGCAAGTAAAGTCAAGTTAATACAAAATAGACAAGTAAGTACATTTCTAAGATTTTAGTTTGGGGAAAATGTGATAGATTAAATAGTCACTTTAAATGTCAAAGATACTGGAAGTGACAAAGGGATTTTGAGTATTAAAGCTATATGTTTTTTCATTGTAATGTCTCAATAAACATGGGCAATATCACTAACAAAACTTCAGCTGTACAATGTTATCACATAGTCTTCTATGTATACAGTGTTTACACTGTTTTCCATATTAAGATTTACCCTTTGGGTACCAGAAAAGAAGCAAGAATTTGGACTTAACTCAAATGCAGGGTTTTTTTTCAGTCTCCAAATTCAGAGGTATTCTTCAAACTATTTAATAGAGATCAAAAATGTCTAAGTAGAAATGAAGATCTTACCAGACTTGCTTCTATATTGATGTTTTACTCTCAACATTTTCTTTGGCTACAAACACATGAGATATTATTGTTTCACCATCTCATGACCACTGCGTCTGAGCTACAATAGTAATAATTACATTCTATTTTAATTTACTTCTTTACACATTTGTCTGTTCTAATAGATTATAGGCCTTTGAGGGAAATGATTTCTTATTCATCAAGAACAAACCCTATTAACATAAGGCACGCAGTATATTGTCTAGAATATCAGGAAAAATTAAACAAAATTTGAATCAGAATTGAAATCACCATAAACTGCTGATTAACTCAACGTATGAGCACCAGTAACCGTTTACAGGTTGTTACTTCTAAAAGAGTCATAGTATTCTGTCTAAGCAAAGGAGAAGGCTGCAGAGAACTTTGTTATAGGATACATCACACAAGTAAATTGTTTTTATCTTATTTTGACACTGGTCCTTAGACTATTGGTTATAACCCAGCATTGAGTCATGACATTGATTTAGTTGGTAGTGCCCGATACTATTTGTCTTGATAGAATGGAAAGAATGGAAGAAAGCTAGACAGAATAGAATAGAAAAAAAAAAACTGAATAAGAAAGAAGTATAATGCAATGAATTACAATACAGTAAAATAGAAAAGAAGATACCAGAATGTATACACTAAGTAAAATTAAAGTTTTCCAAAGATTCTTGATTATATACTTATGTGTGTGTATGTGTGTGAGCTCAGTCACTAAGTTCTGTTCCACTCTTTGTGACCCCATGGACTATACTAGCTGAAATTTTAAATGTGTTTTAAAATGACAGTATTGGTCCAAATGTTTGAAAAAACACAGAGTTAGAATATGAGTTTGGCTGTTCTATCAGACACCAAAGATAATTTTTACTTAAATTGAAAAGAGGTTGATTTATGTCTCATGTAAGTATCCTGAGGTAAAGAATCCAATACTAGCATGGCATCTCCACAGGATCAGTTCCTGTTCCCCTCTTAGCTTGTTGCTTTGCTCTCCTTAGAGATATATCTTTAATCCATGTGACCCAGGATAGCTCACTTCCCTATCCACGTTTTAATCATTAGGAGAGAAAAAAAGGAAATAAGAGAGCATGACTTGGAAGTTACCCACAGTGCTACATCTACATCAGATGCTATACCTCATTTCAAGACAGATTGGAAATAGGATCTTAATTGTAAGCAGTCGTCTATCTAGCTAAAAGCCTAGGTTTAAATTACTTTGTAAGATGGGGAGAAAGGAGATTTGGAGACAAATAGCAGTCTTGCCAGTTCTGTTTGGTGGATATAAATCAGAAATACACAAATCAACTTGCTCCTTCACTTAATAGACATTTATTGAGCATCTACTTACTAGCTATGGACACTGTTCTAGGCACTGAGGATACAGCAGTTAATAAAGAATGAAAGGTGTCTGCCTTCATGGAACTTATATTCTTTTATATACTGTGTTATATATTTTTTAAGCTTCATATTTTCCTGGAAATTCCCTGGCAGTCCATTGCGCAGTGGTAAAGAATTTGCCTGCTAATGCAGGAGACGCAGGAGATGTGAGTTCGCTCCCTGGAAAAGGAAGATCCCCCTGTAAAGGAAATGGCAACCCACTCCAGTATTCTTGTTTGAGAAATTCCACAGACAGAGAAGCCTGGAGGGCTGCAGTCCATGGGGTTGTTAAGAGTCAGACTTGACTGAGCATGCACCAGTGCTTAGAACTTGGTGCTGTCACTGCTGAGGCCCCAGGTTAAATCCTTGGTCAGGGAATTAAGAGCCCACAAGCAGCACAGAAAGACCAAAACAAAAAAAGCCTTCATATTTTCCTGATGCCTCAACACCCTTACAAACAGTTGGTGAGCTTCCTGTCCAGGCAACTTTGCGTACCAGTGAGGCAATGATGGTCCTGTCACGTCCCCCTGCTTATCCTCCGCTGACTGTGACCAAGTGACATGAAAAACACCAATGAAACCCTCTCATGTCTTTGACTGTGTGCTCCTGTGTGACCCTTAACAAAGACACGTGCCCAAAGGTCCTCACTGTCTCTCTCAGCTCTGCGCCTTAGTACATGAGCTCACTCCCCACAGCGCCTCCTAGTGGCCCGCTGAATGGCAAGCTGTGCCTCCCTCAGTTCAGTTCAGTTCAGTTCAGTCGCTCAGTCGTGTCCGGCTCTTTGCGACCCCATGAACCACAGCACGCCAGGCCTCCCTGTCCATCACCAACTCCCGGAGTTCACTCAAACTCATGTCCATCGAGTCGGTGATGCCATCCAGCCATCTCATTCTCTGTCGTCCCCTTCTCCTCCTGCCCCCAATCCCTCCCAGCATCAGAGTCTTTTCCTGTGAGTCAGCTCTTCTTATGAGGTGGCCAAAGTATTGGAGTTTCAGTTTTAGCATCAGTCCTTCCAATGCCTCCCTCAAGGATCTGTGAAATTTCCCACTTTAATATTCTTCTCCGTGGTGTTCCTCTGTGTTTACACCAAACCCAGCATCAGAATACCAGTTTTTAAGCAATTATTTCTTACAACTTATACACCTTAAAAAATAATCACACGGAGAAGGCAATGGCAAGCCACTCCAGTACTCTTGCCTAGAAAATCCCATGGATGGAGGAGCCTGGTAGGCTGCAGTCCGTGGGGACGCTAAGGGTCGGACACGACTGAGCGACTTCACTTTCACTTTACACTTTCACACATTGGAGAAGGAAATGGCAACCCACTCCAGTGTTCTTGCCTGGAGAATCCCAGGGTCGGGGGAGCCTGGTGGGCTTCAGTCTATGGGGTCACACAGAGTCGGACACGACTGAAGTGACTTAGCAGCAGTAGCAGCAGCTCATAAAGTAGGATTAATAAGGATGTTCATTGTGGTTTTATTTATAATAATGATAACCTGGAATGCACTGAAACGCCCATCAATATAAGAAGGGCTAAACTAATTGCGATTTCTCTCTGTTATGGATAATAAGCTTCTGTTAGAAAGAAAGGTAGAGCTATGACTACTAGCAGAGAAAAAGCTCCAAGTTATTCCATCAAGTGAAAAGGGCAAGTTGGAGAATAATCAATTAAATAACTACATGTACTTCTCAACAAATATTCTCATTTTTCAATCTTTATCTCCTTGTACCTATATATTCATTGTATATTTTACTTCCATAGAAAAACTCTGAATCTATATATGCTAATTAGTCAGTGAGTTAGTAGTGATTATTATAGGGACAATGAGTGGGATCTGGGAAAAAGGAAAATATTACATTTTTATGACATAAATTTTATTGTATTTAAATTTTAAAGGAAAGTGTCTACAAATTGTCATGCAAGCGAAGCCAAATAACCATGCAACACATACCCTCTTCCTGCTGGAGCAACAGTCAGTGAAGGGAACTGCCAAGAACAAAAGACTAGCAGGTAAGCAGTTTCCCACTCCCATGTGTATTACACTGAACAGAGTTCCATTAAAGGGCTGCATCAGACTCTAGTGAGGTATCCTAACACTTGGGATGTGTGACTTTTTAGCTGCCAGTGTAGGGAAGCCAAAGTCCCTTACCTGATCACGCAGGGGCCAGGATATAAGAGAAATGTGCTGTGGCAGAATCTTTAATCCAGCACTAGCCAAGAAACTAATTAATTGCCATTAGAGTACCACTGGTCTCTCTTTTTCCTGATTGCAGGTTAGGGTTCAAGTCTCACCATTGCAGTTAAATGACATAGCAAAGTGTAAGTCGCTCGGTCGTGTCTGACTCTTTGCGACCCCATGGATTGTAGCCTGCCAGGCTCCTCTGTCCATGGGATTGTCCAGACAAGAATACTAGAGTGGGTTGTCATTCCCTTCTCCAAGGGATCTTCCCAATCCAGGAATCGAACCCGGATCTCCTGCATTGGTAAGAGTATTCTTTACCATCTGGGCCACCAGGGAAGTCCAAAAATGATATAGCAAACTGGTTGCCAAATTTGCCACATCAGCATTCTTGCTTAGAGAAGCAGCAACTTCTCTGGAATAATTAAGGAGCTGTGGTCCTAACCTTGAGGTTGGTGAAGTTTGATTGCCTTAAGCGTGGGGATGTAGCCAGTTTCCATGGGATTTTATAAAAGATCACATTCTTTTACAGGAAATCAGTCTTGGGCATTATTTTTCATATGTATTTCTTAAGAATCAATATATTTTAAAGTGTAATTTAGAGGTAATACAATAGTTGTTAACATATTAAATTTAGATATAGTAAGGACAGTGGTAATCTTACAGAAGGTGGTAGGTTTGAGGCAAAAGACTGAGATCCTAGGAGGAAAAAATAAGCCAAACAAGTGTCTAAAGCTTTGTGAAAAACATGACTTTCAAAGAGGTGTAAGACACCCTTCAGTAGATGAGAGCAGATCCAGAAAGGCCATTTCAGTTGTGTGTGATGAGGGTGTGGGAGAGGCTGTGGAGAACTTCAGGGAAAGTAAAATGAGGAGGAGCCAAAATCAGAGAAGAGAGATCATGATGGGTGAGTGGTGAGAGTCCATGAGCATGAGAATGTAGCGGGAAGGACTGCCCCTAGGTGGGAGAATGAACTCCTTTTCCATCACACCTGGAGGAAACCGAAAGGATGCTGCAGAGGCCAACATTTTGTATATTTTTATGATGAAAAGCGAGGGAGGTTCTAGCTGATAGTTTCCAGTTTATCTGAAAACTTAAATGGAATTCAATTTTTTTTTTTCTAAGAATCAAAGGAAGAATACTCAGCTTGAAAAAAAAAAAAAGAAGGTATTTGAAACAGTTGTCATGGAGGTTAAGAGATGAATTTTTTTCAGCAGTGTTCCACATGAATACAAGTGACAACAACTTGCACTGTTGTGCTATTTCCCCCAACAGGGCTAAACAGGCTGGGTGCAGATGTGGAAAAGACAGATATTTGGACTGATTCAGAATTGGGAATTTTCCAGTTTAGTGTGAGGGGAAAACCATGAGCTAATGCTGTGCCTAGAGCCCAATACATATAAAACATTCAATAAATCTTAGCTATTGAAGCAATCAATGGGTTACAAAAAAGACTCTCCCAAATGATCTGAAACCCAGTGCAGTGGGAATACAAGCTAGATTAGAAATTTGGAGATGTGGAATTGGATTTCAGGAGGAGAGGGGTTTCCAATAAACGCATAGTACAGATGGTCATCAGATAAGTAGGAAAAGTGATGTCGGCAGAGAGTCACTGAAAACGAGATTGAACACTCAGTACTCTTAGAACTTAACAGAAATAGACAGGAGGGCTAGTGTCCTCGGTGTGACTCTTCCCTGTTTTTCTGGGTCTTGGGAATTGGTGACAAAGCGTAGCCGTTGCCAAGGAAATGAAGAGAAGCTCATGGTCTTGGTATTCTGGGATTGCCCACTGTTTGAGGGCATCGGATGCAGAGAGGCAGGGTCCCATCTTCCGTGCCCATGTTGTTTGTTTGTTTTAATTTATTTTCATTGGAAGCTAATTACTTTACAAGTTTGTGGTGGTTTTTGCTATACATTGTTTTTGTTGGTGGTGATGTTCTTTTGTTGGTGGAAAAGGAAAAGTAGATTTATTCAGCAAGTCAGCAACCTGGGAAGACGGTGCACCAATGCCCTAAGACCATCTTCAAGTGGCTAGTTAGGAGAGAGAGGTTTTAAAGGCAGTGTGAGGGAGGGGGCTGCAGGGTGCTTGAACAGCTTGTGCCCGATTCTCAGATTGGTTGGTATCAAGGTAAAGTCTCTGACTGTAACTGGTCTGGAATCTACACGATTCTGGTCAGCAGTTTTCATCTGATGAGAGTTCTGCTTCCTGTAAAAATAACTTAGGCGTGTGTGTTAGACCCTTACCTGTATCTTTCAGAGAACTGGGAGTTCAGTGACTCTGCTATGTGGCGAGACTTTGTTGTTTATTTTTATGATTTCTAATTCAAATTTGGTTTCCTTCTCAGAAGCAGTTGCTTTCTCAGAACATTTGAACAAGAAGTGTTGTGCTATTTTGAATTGTCTCACATCAGAATATTATTACTATTTCAATATTCAATAGCAGCTATTGAACTCTCATTGTGAGCAAGAAGTTTTGCTTCGTCCCTGTTGAGGTATAAATTCTTGGTCTCTGCCGTCAAGTAATTTTTAGTGTAGCTAGTGAAAAGTGTGAAAGTGTTAGTCACTCAGTAGTGTCTGACTCTTTCCCATGGACTGTAGCCTGCCAGGCTTCTCTATCCATGGAATTCTATAGGCAAGAATACTGGAGTGTGTTTCCAATTCCTCCTCCAGGGGATCTTCCTAACCCAGGAATCAAACTCAGACCTCCTGCTTTTCAGGCAGATTCTTTACCTTCTGAGGCACCAGGATAGAACAGCTAATATAATATTCTTATATAATATATGATACACAATATAATATATAGTAAGGGTAACATAGCCTAGCTTATATAATGTATTTACAAGTAAAACAAATTTAGTAGTGTCAAAAATTATGTTAGTAATCCATTTTTTGCTGAATTCTCAAGGTATTTTATTTATACTTCCATTATTAAATTTATGCATGGTATCATAGTTTTAGGGGGATGTACTTCTTAACTATTGTATTGTAAAATAGCTAATCATAGATTAGGTCATGTATTTTCATATCTCTATTTAAAGTTAATAAAGTTCTAGATAAAATATGGCTCTATGTGATATCAGCCTATGTTCGAAAATAAAGAACTGTAAGAAAAGAAAGTAGTTTAAATTTACAAGTGCTGAACCACAGTGGGCCGGATTCTTCTGCCAAAAGTTATAGCTGTGTAGACGTGACAAAACTTAGTGTGTCCTGGAGGTATAAAAGACTGGAGTCTCTGAACACATAGTCCAGACAAGCAATAACGTTTTTGATGGACATCTTTAAAGACTGGAAGTAGTTGTGTGGATTGACAAAATTAGTTTTGGACTTGAAGATGACAATACTAAAAATAGACTAAAGGATATAGCTTGGTTCACTGTGCTGCAAAATTTCAGAGGAAAAGCAAGTAGCAATGACAAAGTTTATTTGCAATGCCACTTTTATTGTAACTCTAATGGAAACCAGGAATTGACTTGCTTAAGATATAAACCTGATGATTAGACTACATCATCTAATCTTGACACCACCAAAGCCATTTGTTTCAATTCAGGCTGAGAAAAAGTCAAATCGTTTGTCTAGAGAATAAACAAGTGCCAACCAATTCAATGACCATCCTTCCAGTTTGTTGTGATTGGTCATGTTTTCAGCACACTCATCTCAGCAGACTCAGAACCTCAAATCTATATTTAATTTAAACATTATACCATCACACAAAAATCTTCCAACAAACTCACTGCCATTTAAAGAGAAAGGGCAAAAGCGACTCCTTATCAGAAGCACTTTATTGTCTCAAAAGAAATAATAACAATTCATAACATGTAATTTTTAATCCAAGAAAATTGATTTTAAAAAACAATCCCTTTTCTTTCATTCTGCATCTTAAAGGAGTTAGGAGAAGTTCGCACTGTAACTGATAACTTTAGCTTCATGCAGAAAATGCAAGAAAAATATTACATAAGATTTGAGACCTACAAGTAGACTTAGCTGGGCATTTGAATTTAGATTTCAAACCTTCATCAAAAAGACTTCCCAATTTTTAAGTGATCGTTTTATCTATTGTTCATTTCTCTTTCCTGGTAAGAAAGAGTACAACTCAGATGCTGGAAGAGATTTTAGAGAAGGATCTATTAATAGAGGTGTAATTGGGTTTAAGAGAACAAAGAGGGCAATTTAGTCCTGAAAAAGCAGGGGGAGAAAATTGAGTTACTGGAACCCAGTGGGGACTGAAGGCATGAGGAGGAGCCCTACACCAGGGAGACCAAGGAAGTAACACACTGCTGCTCAGAGCAGGAGGCACAGAGACAAAACACCCAGACTTCTCTTTGTCTTCTCCATCATCCTCCCATCTCATTCCGATTCCTCCCATAAACTGACGCAACCAGAAGTCAGTAGGTGAGGGAGACTAGGTTATGCAAAACAGGTATCACACCCTAGGGAAGAAAGTAGATTCAGGGAGGGACAAGATGGGATCCAGAAGTTCTAGGAGGGGAGACAGGATAACCAGACAATATCACGCCAGATGGACCAAGTTTCCATGTACCATGAAACAGAGCATAGTTCAGTTACTGACTCAGCCACACCGTCATTTCATAGACTTGTGCAAGCCACCCCCTTCTCTGACCCCTGGTTTTCTTTCAAAAAGATATCTGTGAGAACGTTGCATTCTTAAAGGATTTTCAAATTTTCCTAATGTTAGGTTTTAGGGGTGGGTGAGTTAGTATTTAAAAAAAGGAAAGTACTTACAGCTAGGGTTGAAAACTAATTTGAAAAAGAAAATAAGAAAGGTAAAATGGTCTAGAGGGACTCCCTGCTGGTCCAGTGGTTGAGAATCTACCTTCCAATGCAGGCAGGGAACACGGTTTCCATCCCTGATCAAGGAACCAAGATCCTACATGCCACTTAGGATCCTACATGGCCAGTTAAGCCCACACAGCAATGAGAGAAGCCTGAATGCTGCAAAGAAGACCCAGAAGAGCCAAAAAAAAAAACCAAAAAGGTCTAGAGATGGAATTAGCTGGAGCAAGCACAAATTTGTCACTGTTTGCCAAACAGTGGCATTGATGACTCCATCAACATTCATGAACACCTTGATGTGGCTACCCAGAAAAATAGCAAGAAAAAGCCCTTTTAAGAGTGCAGATTATGTACCAGAGGCATGACAAAGGCTCTTAGATGTTGTCCTCAGATTGTTTAAACCCTTTATGTTCTTCCTATTTTCACTTCCTGCTTTCATTTGAAATTTAAGTCACTCATCTGTTCACTAGCCGTGGAATCAGCATCTAGTTTGAAGCAAATCCTGCAGTAGATTCCTAGGACACAAATATGGAAATGACATTATTTGTCACTTGAGGACTTCTTCCAGATATAAACTAACTTATGTTTGCAAGGAAAAGATCTGTATTTAATGAGTAAATTCTCTGCCAGCATTAAGGGGAATGTTAATAGAAAACTTGAGTACTATTACATTTAAACGTTTTTTCCACTTGCCTGAAATATTTCAATATAAATTATTAAATTCATTTACAGTGTGTATTGAAACTTAAGTTAAAAAAACTTAATTTTTTAAAAATTCTATTATAGTATCTAATCTTATTGACAGAATCGTCCAGTTATTGCTGTTTCTGGGATCTAGAAGATCATTTGGAATATCTCACAACTTCAAAAAAAAGAAAAATCTGCAAACAGTCTAGATTTTTAGAGTAACATGAAAATTAATTCTGAGATGTCAATACATTATCTTTAATTATAAATAATATTTTCCAGAAAGCATCTTAACTCTCTCCCCGCTGTTAAGGTTTTAAAAAGTTGCCGTCTGACATAATCAAATTAAATCTGTTCATATAATCCACTATAATTAAGTTGTCAATATAATGAAATTCTAGATAAATGATTGATCATTGCTCTTTTGACAAGGCATCATGATTTTGTTTATGTTTTGTTGGTTTTATTTGTATTGTTTGTGCCTAGCTTTGCTTATTTCAGAAAACAAATAAAGCATTTTGTAATGATGGCTATTTCCATAAATTCTACTTTACAACATTTTGAATTCATAAAAATAAAACCATTTTACTAGAACTTGAAAATGCAAACAAAATTTTTGTAAGCAATTTGATTCTTGTGTGAATGAGATGATAAGTTGATATCTGACATTTTCATTTGATCAATAAGTTACGTGTATGGATACAACCAGGCCCAGACAGGGCTGTGACACTGCATAACTTCACAGGAGCACCATATTGAACAAGATGGCACCCAGAAAGAGTCGATCACTATAGCCCAGAGCCAGCATCAACTAGCACAAGTCAGAAAGTATATAGCATTTTCATTTTTATTAATCTATGCCTTATTCCTCCAGTGATTTGGGGCAGCAAGATTTATTATTACAGTAAAGGCTGTGACCCAAGGGTGTTTATTTGGCATCTACAGTACAATGGTTGTTGCTACCTTGTACTTTTAGATCTGGTCTTAAAGAACTAACATACTACCTTGAATTCTTTAATTTACACTCAATTAATTAATATAATCCAGAATCAAAACACATCACCAACACATGTGATGCCATAGGGTTGTGGTGCCGCCACCACCACCTTGCTATTTTTATCATTTCAACCATTATTAACATAACTAGCACTAACACCAAAGTTCAGCTGAAACCTCCTGCTTTCATACCTAGCCCAGTGGATTTACCTCCTGTGGGTGTTACATCCACTAATCCTATATAAATTTGTCATCACATTGAGTTGTGTTCCTTTGGCTGCCAGTGATTAGCCAGTACAGTTTTCTATGCGGTTTCAACTTTCTCTGAACCATAGTTCCTGACTGATCCTATTTAAATTGTAAAAGTGTTAAGCACCATATCAGATTTAATAGCATTTATAAATGTAAAAAGTGAAAAAATCAGGCACTGTAACCTAAAAAGAAATAGTCTTCAAGTGAATTGGAAATATGATTGTAAAACCAGACATCCACAGACCTTCATTTTGGTCTCTGCTAAGCTCTTTTAAAATATTCCCAATCATAAACCACCTTCCTCTCATCCCTCTGCCATTCACCTCCACTGACAGCACATGCTCTTCTCTACATCCTAATTCTCTGACCTGATGAGGTGGTGCCACCTCTTCTCAGACACATCCTGTAGTCCTTGCAAGCAGTATTCCTTCCTATTTGTAAATTTATCATGTTCTTTCTGATTGTTTTTCAGAAACACAAATTGGGCAATTGTTGTTTAATATTTTATACTCTGTAAAGGTGGAAAATATTTTGGGGACATATATTAAGCCTTTGGAATGATGTTAAACACTAAGACACAATGAAAGATGGAACATGTTCGGTAATAATTTGCCTTTGGGATGTTGGCACTCTAGTTGGGGAAAGAAAACATGAAAAGTAAATAAGAATAAATTTATAATTTGTAATTAAAGATAATAAAAGAAATATTCTCAAATGGCTGCACAGTGTAATCTCTTCAAAGAATTAAGGAATAATTGTTAGGAAGGTTTAGATGTGTACAGCTGGTAAATAGGCTGGGAAGAGAATATTCTAGTGCATGCAATATTACAAGTGCAAGTAATGATATAGATGACCAAAAAGGACCATCATGAGTAAAAATTTTACCAAAGAGAATAATTTAAGAAAGAGGTTGGGGAGATGCCAGAAGGCACGCAGCGGGGAGAAGGCAGGATTCAAATTATTCAGAACTATGAGTAACAAGTCAAATCATCTCACCTTCATCTGGGAAACAATTAAGAGCTATGAAAGATTTTGGAAATGGATAGTAATGGGTCCACTTATCACGTGATAGTGTAAAGGATGGTTTGGGTTGCAGAAAACTAGCAGCAAAACAAATCAAGAGGCTATTACAGTAGGTTCTAGTGTGCAGTGATAATTTACAGAATCAACAGAGAAGCAGTGAGAAGAGAGATATGAGCTATCTTGAAGAACTAATAGGCACTAATTTCACTTATTCACTAAGAAAGAAGAACAAAAGGGAGTCAGAAATTATCCTAGAGCTCTTTTGAGTTGAGAAGATGATAGAGATCTTTTTTAAATTAATTTTTATTTGAGTATAGTTGCTTTACATGTTTCTACTGTTCTACAATATTTCTACAATATAGAAAAGTTCTACAATGTTTATCCTAATGTTTCTACAAGGTTGTACTATAGCAAAGCATCAGCTATATGTATACATATATCCTTTCTTTTCTGGATTTTGTTCCCACTTAGTTCATCACAGAACATCGAGTAGTTTCCTGTGCTATATAGTAAGTTCTCATTAGTTAGCTCTTTTATGCATAGTATCAATAGTGTGTTGAGTTGAGAAGATTATAGAGTTTGTTAGATGGAGCTACCCCAGGTCCAAGAGGCGGTAGCTGTGCCGGCGCAGGAGGGCCAATAGGAGCTACTCCACGTTCAAGGTCAGGAGGGGCAGCCTTGAGGAGATACCCCTTGTCCAAGGTAAGGTGCAGCGGCTGTGCTCTGCTGGAGCAGCTGTGAAGAGATATTCCACAACCAAGGTAAGAGAAACCCAAATAAGACGGTAGGTATTGTGAGGGGGTATCAGAGGGCAGACATACTGAAATCATAATCGCAGAAAACTAGTTGATCTGATCACAAGGACCACAGTCCTGTCTAACTCAATGAAACTAAGCCTTGCCTTGTGCGGCCACCCAAGACAGGCGGGTCATGGTGGAGAGGTCGGACAGAATGTGGTCCACTGGAGAAGGGAATGGCAAACCACTTCAGTATACTTGCCTTGAGAACCCCATCAACAGTATCAAAAGCCAAAATGATAGGATACTGAATGAGGCATTCCCCAGGTCTGTAGGTGCCCAGTATGCTACTGGAGATCAATGGAGAAATAACTCCAGAAAGAATGAAGGGATGAGCAAAAGCAAAACCAATACCCAGTTGTGTATGTGACCGATGATAGAAGCAAGGTCCGATGCTGTAAAGAGCAATATTGCATAAGAACCTGGAATGTTAGGTCCACGAATCAAGGCAAATTGGAAGTGGTCAAACAGGAGATGGCAAGAGTGAACATCGACATTCTAGGAATCAGTGAACTAAAATGGACTGAAATGGGTGAATTTAACTCAGATGACCATTGTATCTACTACTGTGGACAGGAATCCCTTAGAAGGAATGGAGTAGCCATCATGGTCAACAAAAGAGTTTGAAATGCAGTACTTGGATGCAATCTTAAAAATGACAGAATGATTTCTGTTCATTTCCAAGGCAAACCATTCAATACTACAGTAATCCAAGCCTATAACCCAACCAGTAATGCTGAAGAAGCCGAAGTTAAACAGTTCTGTGAAGACCTACAAGACCTTTTAGAATCAACACCCAAAAAAGATGTCCTTTTCATTATAGAGGACTGGAATGCAAAAGTAGGAAGTCAAGAAACACCTTGAGTAACAGGCAAATTTGACCTTGGAGCACGGAATGAAGCAGGGCAAAGGCTAATTGAGTTTTGCCAAGAGAACGCACTGGTCATAGCAAACATCCTCTTCCAACAACACAAGAGAAGACTCTACACATGGACATCACCAGATGGTCAACACCGAAATCAGACTGATTATATTCTTTGCACCCAAAGATGGAGAAGCTCTATACAGTTAGCAAAAACAAGACCAGGAGCTGACTGTGGCTCAGATCATGAACTCCTTATTGCCAAATTCAGATTGAAATTGAAGAAAGTAGGGAAAACCACTAGACCATTCAGATATGACCTAAATCAAATCCCTTATGATTATACAGTGGAAGTGAGAAATAGATTGAAGGGACTAGATCTGATAGATACAGTGCCTGATGAACTCTGGATGGAGGTTCATGACATTGTACAGGAGACAGGGACCAAGACCATCCCCATGGAAAAGAAATGAAAAAAGCAAAATGGCTGTCTGAGGAGGCCTTACAAATAGCTGTGAAAAGAAGAGAAGTGAAAAGCAAAGGAGAAAAGGAAAGATATAAGCATCTGAATGCAGATTTCCAAAGAATAGCAAGGAGAGATAAGAAACCCTATCAATAGCAAGGAGAGATAAGAAACCCTATCAATGCAAAGATAGAGGAAAACAACAGAATAGGAAAAACAAGAGATCTCTTCAAGAAAATTAGAGATTCCAAGGGAACATTTCATGCAAAGCTGGGCTCGATAAAGGACAGAAATGGTGTGGACCTAACAGAAGCAGAAGATATTAAGATGAGGTGGCAAGAATACACAGAAGAACTGTACAAAAAAGATCTTCATGACCAAAATAGTCATGATGGTATGATCACTCACCTAGAGCTAGACATCTTGGAATGTGATGTCAAGCAGGCCTTAAAAAGCATCACTATGAACAAAGCTAGTGGAGGTGATGGAATTCCAATTGAGCTATTTCAAATCCTGAAAGATGATACTGTGAAAGTGCTCCACCAATATGCCAGCAAATTTGGAGAACTCAGCAGTGGCCACCGGACTTGAAAAGGTCAGTCTTCATTCCAATCCCAAAGAAAGGCAATGCCAAAGAATGCTCAAACTACCGCACAAATGAACTCATCTCACACGCTAGTAAAATCTTTCTCAAAATTCTCCAAGACAGGCTTCAGCAACATGTGAACTGTAAACTTCCAGATGTTCAAGCAGGTTTTAGAAAAGGCAGAGGAACCAGAGATCAAATTGCCAACATCCACTGGATCATGGAGAAAGCAAGAGAGTTCCAGCAAAACATCTATTTCTGCTTCATTGACTATGCCAAAGCCTTTGACTGTGTGGATCACAATAAAATGTGGAAAATTCTGAAAGAGATGGGAATTCCAGACCACCTGACCTGCCTCTTGAGAAACCTGTATGCAGGTCAGGAAGCAACAGTCAGAACTGGACATGGAACAACAGACTGGTTCCAAATAGGAAAAGGAGTACACCAAGGTTGTATATTGTCACACTGCTTATTTAACTTATATGCAGAGTACATCATGAGGAACGCTGGGCTGGAAGAAACACAAGCTGGAATCAAGATTGCCGGGAGAAATATCAATAACCTCAGATATGCAGATGACACCACCCTTATGGCAGAAAGTGAAGAGGAACTCAAAAGCCTCTTGATGAAAGTGAAAGAGGAGAATGAAAAAGTTGGCTTGAAGCTCAACATTCAGAAAACAAAGATCATGGAATCTGGTCCCATCACTTCATGGGAAATAGATGGGGAAACAGTGGAAAAGCTGTCAGATTTTATTTTTTGGGCTCCAAAATCATTGTGGACTCTGATTGCAGCCATGAAATAAAAAGACACTTACTCCTTGGAAGGTAAGTTATGACCAACCTAGATAGTATATTAAAAAGCAGAGACATTCCTTTGTCAACAAAGGTCCATCTAGTCAAGGCTCTGGTTTTTCCAGTGGTCGTGTATGGATGAGAAAGTTGGACTGTGAAGAAAGCTGATCACCGAAAAATTGATGCTTTTGAACTATGGTGCTGGAGAAGACTCTTGAGAATCCCTTGGACTGCAAGGAGATCCAACCAGTCCATTCTAAAGATCAGTCCTGGGTGTTCATTGGAAGGACTGATGCTAAAGTTGAAACTCCAATACTTTGGCCACTTCATGCGAAGAGTTGACTCACTGGAAAAGACTCTGATTATGGGAAAGGTTGGGGGCAGGAGGAGAAGGGGACGATAGAGAATGAGATGGCTGGATGGCATCACCGACTCGATGGACATGAGTTTGAGTGAACTCCGGGAGTTGGTGATGGACAGGGAGGCCTGTCATGCTGTGATTCATGTGGTCAGATAGAGTTGGACACGACTGAGTGACTGAACTGAACTAGACTCCAGCTTTCTGAAGCCATTTTAGAGGAAAATATGAATTCAGTCTTTAAAAAGATACATATTCAGTTATACATATGCATCAAATTTACAAATGAACTCTGGAGTTTGAGAGTGAAACTCTCTTAAGGTGCATAGTTTGTATGGTGCATAGTTTGTACAGTCGAAAGAGACGGACTATTTAAAAGTACAATATGAAATGCTGTAAACTCAAAGGGAAGAAAGTGTAGAGAGATACGCCAACTAGTGCATACTTAATATAAGTTACTTGATCATGAAGCAATGTGAAAACAAAGCTCTGAAAATAGTCTATCATAGATGGCTTCCTTGATAGCACAGTTGGTAAACAATCCGCCTGCATTGGAGAAGACCTGTTTGATTACTGGGTCTGGAAGATCCCCTGGAGAAGGGACAGGCTACCCATCCAGTATTCTCAGGCTTCCCTTGTGGCTCAGCTGGTAAAGTATCCGCCTGCAATGTGGGAGACCTGGGTTCGATCTCTGGGTTGGGCAGATCCCCTGGAGAAGGGAAAGGCTACCCACTCCAGTCTTCTGACCTGGAGAATTCCATGCACTACAGTCCATGGGGTCGCAAAGAGTCAGACATGACTGAGAGATTTTCACTTTCACTTTCAACTAAATCCTGATCTCTGCTAGACCACAGACTGCGACCTAAGATCCCATATGATTTATGACAGCATCTACTACAATTTTGTATTTAGTGCAATAAGTATGCATTCTAGCTGTGGAAACCAGCGCTTCTAAAGAAAACATGGACTTCCCAGTTGGCAGTAGTGATAAAGAATCTGCCTGCCAATGCAGGAGACTTAAGAGATGCTAGTTCAGTCCCTGATTTGGGAAGATTCCTTGGAGTAGGAAATGGCAACTTGCTCCAGTAGTCTTGCCTGGAAAATCCCATGGACAGAGGAGCTTGGAGGGCTGTGGGCCATGAGGACACAAAAAGTTGGACATGACTAAGCAACAGAACACAATGAAAATATGATTATTTATCTAATTTAAATAGTCAATATATACTTGCAGATGTGAGGCAGTAGAACTAATATTGTAACCGTAGCTGTAAAGTATGTTATTGAAATAAATATTATATCATTCCCAAAGAAAAGCTGTATTTTTATAAATATGTCATAGGATAGTAATGGCATTGTTATCCCCTGATGTGTTAATTTTAAGCATATGAAAATTGAAAACCCCAAAGAGTGGACTATTGTTAAATTTATACTTTCTACTTATAATTTACACTCATATCTTAAACAGGTTTCTAATTTTTAAAATTCAACTTTAAAAATTTATAATTATCCTGTATAAATTTGCTGATTTTACTTTCTTTGACTTACAAATATTCTATTTTCTGTTATATTTGAATCTCAAAAAATGCCCTATATTGTATTTTATTTATAAACATAAGAAAAAGATCATACAATGATTATTCTACTACAGAACCTAAAATTAAATAAAGATCTGGTGACTGGCAATTTGGACAAAACACACATTTTGACAAATAGTAAAAGCAAAAAGGTTTACCTTTGTCCACTTAACATGGTGTCTGCACTGATCCTATTAATGATTCTTCCAAACTCTGTTTTACTTTCTACTCCTTGGAAACAAAGCCAGTTTATTTAAATGTATCAAAATGCTAAACCAAGGGTACAAAATTACTTCTGAAATATTGATCTATTTTTAAAGTAGATTGGACAGTTCAGCATCAGTACATCATGAAGCTCAGTACAAAACGGATTTTCTTCTTTCAAGGCAGACACTATCATAATGTACTTGCTAAATGCATGCATTTGATATAAGAAAATTATGGTAATGTGACATTCCTACTACATGATGGAATATTCTTTTAGATAGTGAAACATATTAATAACACACATGATAGAGTTCTTTTTGGTTTCTGACATTTAGAACCAAATTTTTCAAAGGTTGTCCTCATTATGTATGTATACAGGAAATCTGAACCACACCACACATACAAACAAATGCCTCAGCCTTTGCTTCAGTAGAATTTTGCCCAAGTCAACAGGTGATCAAAATTTTCTAATTCTTTTAAATTCAGTCCTTAAAGAAAGCTAAATGAAAGCATTTCTTGAGAAATTATTTGCAGTGACACAATCTTTTGAGAGAAGCTTGTCCTACCCTGTGATAAAAGCATTTGGGATAAAAAGAATATTAAATAAATGTCTCCTCTTAAAATTCTGCAAAATGACATGTACTAGGATTCTGTATGTTTGTTTACATCTACTCATGAATATGCAGGTGCCTTTATATACAGACCTAACTGTTACGTACACATGTATGTATAGATATATGGTGGTGGTTTAGTCGCTAAGTTGTGTCCTTGCTTTGCGACCTTATGGACTGTAGCCCTCCAGGCTCCTCTCTGTTCATGGGATTTCCCAGGCAAGAATACTGGAGTAGGTAGCCATTTTCTTCTTCAGCAGATTTTTCCAACCCAGGGATCAAACCTCAGTCTACTGCATTATAGGCAGTCTCTTGCATTGCAGTTGGATTCTTTACCGACTGAACCACCAGGAAAGCCCATGTACAGGTTTATATACGTATATATCTTTGTGACTAAAGTTAAATAACATACTAGGGAAGTCATTGTAAAAGTTTTCATGTCATCAATCTGATCACTTTGTCTCAGATTATAACATACCCACCCACTCCCCACAGATATATCTGTGTGCACATACCTGCAGCATCTTGTGTGTCATTTCAGGGGTTCGGTACGGCTCTGGTGTCTAATCACAGAATTTCCCAACTGCTGCTTTCACTGCTATGATTTAGCAAACATGTCTTTGTAGATTTGTTTTAGTTGACTTTGTTACTTTTTGAAGGAATAAATAAAATTGCCTCATGTAAATAATTTTGACATATTCATTATTAATACTGATTTAAAATTCCCAAGCGGAGAAGGCAATGGCAAGCCACTCCAGTACTCTTGCCTAGAAAATCCCATGGATGGAGGAGCCTGGTATGCTGCAGTCCATGGGGTCGCTAGGGGTCGGACACGACTGAGAGACTTCACTTTCTCTTTTTACTTTCACACATTGGAGAAGGAAATGGCAACCCACTCCAGTGTTCTTGCCTGGAGAATCCCAGGGACGGGGGAGCCTGGTGGGCTTCCATCTATGGGGTCACACAGAGTCGGACACGACTGAAGTGACTTAGCAGCAGCAGCAGCAGCAAAATTCCCAAGAGGCAGCCATCATACAACATTACAGAGCCCCAATTTGGAAGTTAGACCTCATGGATATTTGAACTCATCTCTCCCAATACTGGGTTTATTGATAAGGCACTTGACTTCTCTGTTCTTGGTACCTTATCTTCCAACTGTGAACACTAATAATCATAGAACATATTAAGCATGGAAAAGTACCTATAAAGCACTTAAATGTGTGCCTGCACTTAAAAACATCAATTGCATAGTGCTATTATTATTTTCAAAGTCTGTCTCTTAAGGCATTGATTTGCTCTGTTTTCTTCTTTGGTTATCACTGAACTATCCTTTTTCATATTACATGTATGAAATATGTAATAGCCTTTTTTCATATTACATTGTATCCATTGCACTAATTTATAGACTATTAAAATTTCTACTTGCAGTGACTGGGAAAAATTGGAGTTTTTTGTTTGTTTGTTTTTGCTTTGTTTTACTTTGCCAAGTATCACTCCTCCATGAAATAAACTCATGAGATGAGTGAAAGCATGGTAGAAATTGGCATTACCATCAGAACTATTCCACTGCAAAATGTGGCAAGGTGAATTGGAGGTCAAGGCCCATTCTTATACATTACTTTCACGATTCTAAAAGATAGTTATGCTTTATAATTTAAAAGGTAAGACACTCTCAGACATATAACATGACACTTATGCTTTATCTGTTGCTTGAATTTAAAACATTAGAAAGCTTAATAATACCTTTGCCAACATTTGGTAAAAATTTGAAATTGGCTGCTGCTACTGCTGCTGCTGCTAAGTCACTTCAGTCGTGTCCGACTCTGTGCGACCCCATAAACGGCAGCCCACCAGGCTCCACCGTCCCTGGGATTCTCCAGGCAAGAACACTGGAGTGGGCTGCCATTTCCTTCTCCAATGTGTGAAAGTGAAAAGTGAAAGTGAAGTCGCTCAGTCGTGTCTGACTAGTAGCGACCCCATGGACTGCAGCCCACCAGGCTCCTCTGTCCATGCGATTTTCTAAGCAAGAGTACTGGAGTGGCTTGCCATTGCTGGCTGTTAATAATTGGCTTACTATTACAAGAAATTAGAAAAAAGCTATCTTAATTTATTCACTTGGATTTTGTTGTAGAGTCTATATGATTAGTTAGCACAATATGGAATACAATGATGCTGAAACCAGACACTTTGGCTTCAACAATATATATCTAGGAGCATAGTACAACAAAAATTAATCTATAAATATAATCATTTTCATTTAAAAAGAATTTTGGTAATGCAGTGCTTTGATAGCACAGCTGCACAAATACTTGTACAAAGAGAGGTAAACATATTGAAAGATCAAGACACCAAAACCAGTTTGTTTGTTTGTTTTTCTGGGGTTTTCATTTTTCTAAATCTAAATTTAACACCTTCTACTACAAAGTGATACAATTTGACTATATTTGGAGAGGAAAGAGGGCCCAATGTCAACTCTGATTAATTAAAGTTAACTCCCTCAAGTTGTACTGAGACTCATTTTTATACTCCATTTCTATCTTGCCAAAGGGAGAATGATGCAGTGGAAGAGGATGAAGGCAGTGATAGATCATGTGTTTTTATGACTGCATAATTAAATAGATAAATAAGATTCTTTATAGCTCTAAAAAAGTATTAATTACTTATGGCCACTGTGAAAATCATTTATAATAACACTTCCAAGTGTATACTTTTTAAAATAAATTTTAATATATAAATATGGCATTCAATTGAAATGTATTAGACCTGATAAAGAAATAAGGATGACTCTGTTCTTTAAGTATAAATTTTTTTATCAAAAAAATCCAAATTACTAATATGACTTGGTTTACATCACTTGAAAAGTGTTGTATGCTTGGAAAATTGTTTGTTCCACACAATAGATGTCTGAATCTCCTTAAATAGCAGAGCAGAAATGAATGTAGGTTGTGAACAGAGTGGAAATACTATGGATTCAGTAACTTCTTGAGAGCAGAGGCAATGTCTTAGTTAACTTTTTGTTACTCCCTAGAGCCTAACATGTGAATAACATGCCATAATCCTAAAAGATGATGCTGTGAAAGTGCTGCACTCAATATGCCAGCAAATTTGGAAAACTCAGCAGTGGCCACAGGACTGGAAAAGGTCAGCTCTCATTCCAATCCCAAAGAAAGGCAATGCCAAAGAATGTTCAAACTACTGCACAATTGCATTCATCTCACATGCTAGTAAAGTGATGCTTAAAATTCTCCAACCAGGCTTCAGCAATACATGAACCATGAACTTCCAGATGTTCAAGCTGGTTTTAGAAGAGGCAGAGGAACTAGAGATCAAATTGCCAACATCCACTGGATCATTAAAAAAGCAAGAGAGTTCCAGAAAAACATCTATTTCTGCTTTATTGACTGTGTGGATCACAATAAGCTGTGGAAAATTCTGAAAGAGATGGGAATACCAGACCACCTGACCTACCTTTTGAGAAATCTGTATGCAGGTCAGGAACCAACAGTTAGAACTGGACATGGAACAACAGACTGGTTCCAAATAGGAAAAGGAGTACGTCAAGGCTGTATATTGTCAGCCTGCTTATTTAACTTATATGCACAGTACATCATGAGAGACGCTGGGCTGGAAGAAGCACAAGCTGGAATCAAGATTGCTGGAAGAAATATCAATAACCTCAGATATGCAGATGACACCACCCTTATGGCAAAAAGTGAAGAGGAACTAAAGAGACTCTTGATGAAAGTGAAAGAGGAGAGTGAAAAGGTTGGCTTAAAGCTCAACATTCAGAAAACAAAGATCAAGGCATCTGGTCCCATCACTTCATGGCAAATAGATGGGGAAACAGTAGAAACAGTGTCATACTTTATTTTTCTGGGCTCCAAAATCACTGCAGATGGTGATTGCAGCCATGAAATTAAAAGATGCTTACTCCTTGGAAGGAAAGTTATGACCAACCTAGACAGCAACCAAGTTAGACAGCATATTAAAAAGCAGAGACATTACTTTGTCAACAAAGGTCCATCTAGTCAAGGCTATGGTTTTTCCAGTGGTCGTGTATGGATGTGAGAGTTGGACTATAAAGAAAACTGAGCGCAGAAGAATTGATGCTTTTGAACTGTGGTGTTGCAGAAGACTCTTGAGAGTCCCTTGGACTGCAAGGAGATCCATCCTAAAGGAGATCAGTCCTGGGTGTTCATTGGAAGAACTGATGTTGAAGCTGAAACTCCAATACATTGGCCACCTGATTTGAAGAACTGACTCATTTGAAAAGACCCTGATGCTGGAAAATATTGAGGGCAGGAAGAGAAGGGAATAACGAAGGATGAGATGGCTGGATGGCATCACCAACTCAATGGACATGGGTTTGGGTGTACTCTGGGAGTTGGTGATAGACAGGGAGGCCTGGCGTGCTGCAGTTCATGGCGTTTCAAAGAGTTGGACACGACTGAGCAACTGAACTGAAACATGGATTAACTTATACTGTTCAACTGCTCTAACTTCCATTCAAATATTTACTGAATATTCAGTTATTCTAGTACTAAGCAGTGTTAGTTGCTGATATAAAAGTTTTCGTTTTTTTTCCTTAAACCAGTTATTCACACTTTGAGATGATTTTCACAGTAAAAACTCATTTGTGAAATGTCTTACCCACATTGTCATCTAGTTTCTGGCTATACAGCACAGAGGAGAACACTTAACATTTCAAGACCCTCTTGACTCTAGTTCAGTTTGTATTGGATCTTAGCTTTGGGCAAAAAATTGGATTCCCAGGAAATGGGCTTGGAGATGAAGATTAGTGTGCAAGAATGTTCTCAGCAAATGTCCAAGGAATAAAACTCTGGAAAGGGAAAGTAAGAAAGCAGGATTGAGAAGTGGGAGAGAGAAGCTGAGATGTGATACATTCTCAGTGAGGATTTCAACCATTTCTAGGGGAAGTTCAGGAGACAGGAAGACCCTTAAGCTTTGTCTCAAGTTGAGACTAAGCTTCCCCTGTGTTTTTCATTGAGTGGGTCTCCCCAGAAAACCAGTATGTACTTGGGACTTCTGTTCAGCTCCTTAGAGGCTGCGCAGCCAAGACTTGGTTCAGGTGCCATTTGCTGCCAAGAAGGAAGTAAGACTTTCATTTCTGCAGGGACTTTGCCTCGTGCACCACACTGTCTATCTCAGTACAATGGTTCTCTCTTAAGATAGTGGAAATTGTCTAAGCACAAAACAACACGGGCATAAAGACCATCCCATCATATGTTTGGCCATCATTTCTGAGAATTCTGGGAGAGGGAATGTCCGTCATTAGTAGGTATCAATCAGTCAGTCAGTTCAGTCGCTCAGTCATGTCCGACTCTTTGCGACCCCACGAATCACAGCAAGCCAGGTCTCCCTGTCCATTACCAACTCCCGGAGTTCACTCAAACTCATGTCCATCAAGTCGGTGATGCCATCCAGCCATCTCATTCTCTGTCGTCCCCTTCTCCTCCTGCCCCCAATCCCTGCCAGCATCAGAGTCTTTTCCAGTGAGTCAACTCTTCGCATGAGGTGGCCAAAGTATTGCAGTTCCAGCTTTAGCATCAGTCCTTCCAATGAACACCCAGGATTGATCTCCTTTAGAATGGACTGGTTGGATCTCCTTGCAGTCCAAGGGACTCTCAAGAGTCTTCTCCAGCACCACAGTTCAAAAGCATCAATTCTTCGGCGATCAGCTTTCTTCACAGTCCAACTCTCACATCCATACATGACCACTGGAAAAACCATAGCCTTGACTAGACGGACCTTGGTTGGCAAAGTAATGTCTCTGCTTTTTAATATGCTATCTAGGTTGGTCACAACTTTCTTGCCAAGTAGTAAGTGTCTTTTAATTGCATGGCTGCAATCATTATTCACAGTGACTTTGGAGCCCAGAAAAATAAAGTCTGACACATTAGTAGGTATAACATTAATCAGTTTGCAAGGTTGGCTCCAACTGTGGCTTGTGCTGGGCCACCTGGCCAGGGTGGCAGGAAGCATAGGGGTTGCACTAACTTTGCCAGCCTTGCCTTGGTGAGAGGCTGCATCTGCCCAGAGGAAGGAATTGTCTTATTGCAATCTGCTTACCATCAGGTCAATGTATTCAGCTTTTACAGAGGTGCTGGGTGTTTTAGTAAGGGCTCAATCTTTATTGATATTCTCACTCACATATAAACACTGTGAACACAAATATAGCCTACTTTATTGCTTTGTTTTTCTCTTTCAGATGTAAACAATGACTGTTTGGCAGTGGTAAAAGAATTCCATTTTTCTCCTATCATCCTAATGGGTTGCATATTGTCAAGAAACACTATTTTTAACATATATACGCGTCACATGATAGCCTTATTTACATCACTACACAAAACAATGCCAGAAGAAACATGGCAGTACAAAATAAATTGTATTACTTAAGCATTTTGAATGATAGCTTGGTTTTTAGAACACCTGAACACTTCCAATACTAAATTCCATAGGATTTGAAATTTAAGAGGAAAATTTTGAAAGAAAAATATTAAGTGGTTTATTTTTATATGTATTAAAAAGTCAACATCTTTATGAATTCTACTAAATGTCTACCTATTTAATCATATTTATGGTCATAAATTTTAATCTGCATTTCTACTATTTGACATATTGCTGGCTGTATACATAAAATAATACTAAGTAATAATGACAACAAAATATCCTTAGAATATTTGAAGTTTACATCTGTGTTCTCATTTGTTTATATATGTGAAATTATATACAGAGATGACCCATTTCCACTGTTTTTCTATTCAGATCAGAGTATTTAGGTAACAGTGCCACCTATTGCTATAAAATTGAAGTAGCCCTGTTTTGTCATCATTCTTGTAGTATTTCATACTACAATTCTTCTGTTTCCTTTAGCCTAAGTTTGCATTTCTATTTTAAAGTAATAGACAATTTCATGTAATTTAAATATATATGATACTTTTGGGAAAACTACATTTAAAGAACAGTTTTCTTTTGAAGGTTTAAGTACACAATGGTTCAAAAACAGTATAAAAATAAATTAAGCTTGAATTTTTTTGTCTGTCTTTGAAAAGCAATATTATAGTAGTATAGATCCGAAACATGTATTTTAATTAAATTTTACAGCATTATCAAGCATAAATAATGGTCTTTTATTTAAGTTGTGACAAAATATACTAAAATACGCTTAAGACAGATCTTTAGAAACAGAAGATAAATTCACTGCATTAATTTATTTTCAAAAAATTGTCCACAGTATTAATTTGTATTTTGATAAGAATATGTAAATTTGCACATTTCATTTCATCGCTTCTGTTTTGCAATAAGTCCAAAATTCACTGCAAACATACATTAATGTAATTAATATGTAATAAAATTACCTATTCTCAATAACGTATATATTTTTGGATATAACTACATTTTTAACATCAGTAAAATTAAAAAGTTCATTTGCTTAATTAATTCTTAAAGATTATGAAAAGTTATTTAGATATATTATTTTTTTGTTTATTGCTTATTTTATTTTAAAAATAACTGTGTAAGGTTTTGTAAATGATGTGATTGTCTAAAAGTGTAAAGGGAAGTTATGAATTTTCCAGTAGCAAAATCATTGGTGAAATAAAATGAAAGCAGGATTTGCTTTACCTCCTCAAATGGATTATGATTTAAAGTCATATTTATAGAGTTTAAAAATACTCTAGATGAGCAGAGGAAGGGTTGATTTTTAATTTGCTTCTCAGTCTTTAAGGAAGATATTATAAATTATGCTTTTCTAAAAACTAATTGTACAAATTTTTTGCTTTTCAAAATGATTACTGCAGTTTTGTATCATCTTTGTAATTAAACATAAAAATGTTTCCAATCTTTCAATTATACCTTTTAATTTTTATTTTCAATTGCTATGAAATGTTTTGTTGATTGTGCAAGTTTATATAAAAACTATATTCTTGAGTCACTTCAAAATGTGTCATTTAAATTAAAAGTAAACTTCATGAGTACTATTTAAATTCTGAATATGCTGAAATATTGAATCAGTTTAATATCACTGACTAGGTGGTAATACACTGGGGTATATGTTCAGAAGACAATCAAGTTTAGTAAAAATATGGCCAATTTCATATCTAAGTGAACAGGAAGTATTTGTCTCTTTTTGGGGGTTCTTAAATAATTTATGCTGTTGGTAAAAATGCATTATAGTATGATATAGACCAGGAATTTTGCACATAACTGCTAGCACAGTTCTTGGCACATAGCAGGTGTTAAAGAAGGTGAAAAGTGAAAGTGAAGTCGCTCGGTTGTATCCGACTCTCTGCGACTCCATGGACTGTAGCCTACCAGGCTCCTCCATCCATGGGATTTTTCAGGCAAGAATACTGGAGTGGGTTGCCATTTCCTTCTCCAGGGGATCTTCCCAACATAGGGATTGAAGCCTGATCTTCCTCATTGCAGGCAGATGCTTTACCCTCTGAGCCACGAGAGGAGCCCCCTTGTAGGTGTTAAGCAACTATTTATTCAAAGCTAAAAGAATGAACACAGTTATCATTTGTCTTAGAAGGATCAAAACACATTTTTCTAAATTTTAGGTCCCTTGTGTATAATTGCTATTCTTTTCAACATAATTATTTTAAGCACCATTCTATGCAAGTAGATTGTTTTCAGAAATATTTTAACTCAGACTTTTACAAGAAAGTATATATTTTAAGGTCAGAAAAAAATATTGGAAGAAACCTAACTATTGTTTCATATATCCTTGTTCTATACAATATTTTTAAAAGACTTTAAAAATTATTGTCTATTAACATCTTCACAAACCTTTAAGAATTCTTCATTCTCAGAATTGTTTTTCAACTGGAAAAAATAGAAACAAATAGCATAAAATATAAAGGATGGGCTAACAGTGAGAATATCCCAAGCAACTGTTTTGAGATAACCTCATCCTGTGATATAAGAGTGCATAAGAGATTTTGCTTATATAGAACATTCTATTGTCTATAAGAGTAAAGAATACTGATATATTGAGAACAAAAGCATGTTGCTTGAGAAAAATAAGCTTATTTTAATGTATATACACTGAGCTTGATAATACTTGGAGTCTGATTGGTTTGACTTATTTTGTGCTATTGAAATCAAAACAAGTGTTTTGTATAAAGATCTTCAAGTTGTTGAATTTAAATTTTGATATCATGGTCCCGTTTATCATATTATTATTAGAATATAATTCAATCTGGGATAAAAATGGGGAGGGGTGGATATTCAGGTCTAACATTTAGTTATTCATCTTTGTTTCCCCACATAATTTTCAAAGAACGCAGACTAGGAATGCGAAGATAAGATGGTTATACCCCAACAGCTAACATCATCATTGCTTTTATGTCTTGGTTTTACTAGATCATTGCTTTAAATGAGCATCACAAAACCAATGGAGCTTTAGTGTCTGCATTACCTTCTCCTCATAACCATTTTCAATTTATTTTTTTTTCTTACATGTCATCATTTTAATGTAAATCTTTCTTTTTCTTTCCAATAAACTGAAGTGATAAGTAATTCTGCCTTTTGCATGATTAAAGATGATGGGTAAGCTTGGGTGGATAAATATCAAGGCTCCTAACAGAATCTGTACACCTCACATGTCAGATTTCTTCTAGCTTGCTCACTGTTAATGACAGGAACAATTAGCATGTCTGTGGACAGCCTGCAAAGAATCCGAAGATAAGGAAACTATATCACTTTTTCTTACTAAATTTTAAATCACTTTCATTTTTTGCAGTAATTAATCTCTACTGTAAAGAGTAGAAATTGAATTGCATGTAAGTCCTAACCACAATGCAGGTTCACATAAAACTAAAAAATCAGTAGTTATTTAATAATGGTTTCATAAAGGATAAAAAGAAAATATTAATACAAGGATAGTTACTGAATCATTGATGATATGAAACACTTATAGTAGCACTAGTTTGGTCACTTTGTCATTTAAGCGGTAAATACCAACAGAATTGATATTTACCACTTTATATATCATAACTACTTTATCTTTCATTTTTTTCATGATTTACTTAGATATATATATCAAAAAGAAACTATTGCAAGAGAGCATATATTAGCATGTCATTGCTTCTATATATAAGAAGTTAAGTGATGTTAAGAATTAGGTTTTTGGCCTATCTTCTTGTGATCAATTTAGATTTTTAAGAAATTCATGCTAAAGACCAAGATTACTTTTTTAACACTTCTAAGGATACACCATATTTTCCTCAGCCTCTCTTAGTTTTATAATATATTGATAAAAATCACTGTGTTCTAAGCAGAGGCCTATGGCAACAGCAACACATGCCCTGCATTAGCTTTGCCACCCAGGACCACACATTTCCTGACTTGAGTTTTATAGATGTCTGTATCATGGTAGCCCCGATTTTTTTCTTTTCTTTTTTTGGCAGAATAATGACTATTCTCTGATTTTTTTTTTCCTGCGTGTGTTCTGGATGGCAAAATTTGGGCCACAAAATGCTAATTTCTAACCTAACACCATGACAGCAATCACAGCCTTCACAAGGATGGAATAAAGAGAGCAATCTAACATCCAGGGGTATGAGTTTCTCATCAGTGGCTGGCAGACTGCCGTGAAGGCTTACAGTAATCCCATTGGACAGCCCCGGTTGATGAAGCTTGGGAACAGGCAGCCACAATGTAGGGAGTTCACAATTGCAAGCATTTGTCCATAATTTAAAGCTATACGAGAAGTGGAGAGCATTCATCTGAACAACAAGCTGTAATTTAACTGGAGTAACATTTACACAGTTTTTAACCCATTAACTCCTCCTTCCCTCATGCACGCTGACTTTGTTGTTTTAGAAAATATATCTTCCCAAAAAAGCAATGTGCAAACACCTAACACAAGCTTATCTGCTAAGCTGTGAAAACCTGCCATAAGAATAAAAGCTTTTTGTTTGGAAACACAGCTGTGAGTGACATTTCTAAATCTCAACCTTGGCAGTTTTTTGATAGTTTCCTCTTATGCAGTGCTTTTAGTACTTGAAATTCATTTTTAGTATATCACAAGCATAGCTAGGCTGGTATTTAGTTTAGTTTTGTTTTTTTTATGTGAGCTAAATCTGACCACCTATTATTCCATCCCCAAGATATTTCCAAATATAAATGCAATAATTCAGGTAACTCAGTTTTGCCATTCACACAGAAGTCTGTGTATGTGTGTGTGTTCTTCCTTGCTATTGCCCCAAATTATAGACTTTTGCAATGTATGCCTTATTTGCTTCTCATATTCCTTTAGAAATTGGACATTATTTCAAGAAAAAAAAGATGCATTTTGTTATATCAACAATACAGACTGATAGTTATGAAATATAATAAACACTTCTTTAAGAAAGTTAATGGTTAGATTGTCTATAGGTCATTTTGCATAAAAGTCTGCAATCATCTAAAACACAGAACTGGAAAGTTAATGCTGGTTTCTCTTCTGATAACTACTATTACAGTCTTTAACACCTTGGTCTTCTGGTGGGTATAGTGTATTTGCTTGTTTACTAATCCAATCATTTTAAGGACAAAAAAGCTCCTACGTTTAAAATCCAGATCATTACCTGTTGTGTTGAAGTAGCATAGGTGGCACTAGCGGTAAAGAAACTGCCTGTCAATGTAAGAGACACAGGAGATTTGGGCTCAATACTGGGTCGGGAAGATCCCCTGGAGGAAGGCATGGTAAGCCACTCCAGTATTCTTGCCTGGAAATCCCATGGACAGAGGAGCATGGCGGGCAAGAATACATGGGGTCACAAAGAGTTGGACACAGTTGAAGCGATTTAGCACACAAAGAGAAAGAAAATCAGTAATTCTTTAAAAAATTAGACATTTTATTGAGGCACAGATCACATTTTCTACTATAGATTATTGGTTTTGTTCAGTCTCTGTCTTGTCTGATTCATTCTGACCCCGTGGACAGCAGCATGCTAGGCTTCCCTGTCCTTCACTATCTCTTCAATATCTTCACTATGCTCAGATCTGTTGTTGCAATAAGCCAAAGTGTACACTGGCATTGAACCCAGTGGGGCTGGTGTGCCTAGGTTTTCCCTCTTTCCTGAGCCACTGGCTTTTGTGAAACTGTCTCGGATACACTATGTTATTATACCACAATACCTGTAGAGTCTGACGAACGAGTTTCTTTTTCAAATACAGTCTAGAATTCTCAAGAATAACCAAGTATTATTGCCAGATGGCCCTACATGTGGCATTTCTATTCACCTAGAAGAGGGACATCTATTCTAGATTATCCTTTGTAATTCGACTAAAGCCTACATTGCTCCAAAATATGTTCATTATATTAAAGACAATCAATAAGTAAATGCACATTATCAAATTCAGACTCCTTTCCTTAGCACTCAAGGCCCCAACTTTCCTTGGTGGCTCAGATGGTAAAGAATCCGCCTACAATGCAGAAGCTCTGGGCTCGATCCCTGGGTCAGGAAGATCCCCTAGAGAAAAAAATGGCTACCCATTCTAGTATTCTTGCTTGGATAATCCCACAGATAAGGGAACTTGGCCGGCTATAGTCCAAGAGATCACAAACAGTTGGACACAACTGAGTGACTAACACTTCCACTTTTTCTAAGACATTAAAGACAATCAATAAATAACTGTACATTATCAAAATTAAATTCAGATTGCTTTCTTTAGCACTGAAGGCCCCAACCTCAGTTTATAATTTTTTCAACTTTTTTATCATAAAATAAAACACAGATCTGGAAAGCCACACTTACACAAATAGTATGGCTTCAGTTCAGTTCAGTTCAGTTCAGTCGCTCAGTCGTGTCCGACTCACTGCGACCCCATGAATCACAGCACGCCCGGCCTCCCTGTCCATCACCAACTCCCGGAGTACACTCAAACTCACGTCCACAGAGTCGGTGATGCCATCCAGCCATCTCATTCTCAGTCGTCCCCTTCTCCTCCTGCCCTCAACCTTTCCCAGCATCAGAGTCTTTTCCAGTGAGTCAACTCATCGCATGAGGTGGCCAGAGTATTGCAGTTTCAGCTTTAGCATCAGTCCTTCCAATGAACACCCAGGATTGAGCGCCTTTAGAATGGACTGGTTGGATCTCCTTGCAGTCCAAGGGACTCTCAAGAGTCTTCTCCAACACCACAGTTCAAAAGCATCAATTCTTCGGCGATCAGCTTTCTTCACAGTCCAACTCTCACATCCATACATGACCACGGGAAAAACCATAGCCTTGACTAGACGGACCTTTGTTGGCAAAGTAATGTCTCTACTTTTTAATATACTATCAAGGTTGGTCATAACTTTCCTTCCAAGGAGTAAGCATCTTTTAATTTCATGGCTGCAATCAGCATCTGCAGTGATTTTGGAGCCCCCCAAAATAAAGTCTGACACTGTTTCCACTGTTTCCCCATCTATTTCCCATGAAGTGATGGGACCAGATGCCATGATCTTTGTTTTCTGAATGTTGAGCTTCAAGCCAACCTTTTCACTCTCCTCTTTCACTTTCACCAAGAGGCTTTTGAGTTCCTCTTCACTTTCTGCCATAAGGGTGGTGTCATCTGCATATCTGAGGTTCTTGATATTTCTCCTGGCAATTTTGATTGCAGCTTGTGCTTCTTCCAGCCCAGCGTTCCTCAGGATGTACTCTGCATAGAAGTTAAATAAGCAAGGTGACATTATACAGCCTTGATGTACTCCTTTTCCTGTTTGGAACCAGTCTGTTGTTCCATGTACAGTTCTGACTGTTGCTTCCTGACCTGCATACAGGTTTCTCAAAAGGCAGGTCAGGTGGTCTGGGATTCCCATCTCTTTCAGAATGTTCCACAGTTTATTGTGATCCACACAGTCAAAGGCTTTGGCATAGTCCATGAAGCAGAAATAGATGTTTTTCTGGAACTCTCTTGCTTTCTCCATGATCCATCGGATGTTGGCAATTTGATCTCTGGTGCCTCTGCCTTTTCTAAAACCTGCTTGAACATCTGGGAGTTCACGGTTCACATATTGCTGAAGCCTGGCTTGGAGAATTTTGAGCATGACTTTACTAGCGTGTGAGATGAGTGCACTTGTGTGGTAGTTTGAGCATTCTTTGGCATTGCCTTTCTTTTGGATTGGAATGAAGACTGACCTTTTCCAGTCCTGTAGAATTAAAATGGACTGGAATGGGTGAATTTAACTCAGATGACCATTATATCTACTACTGTGGGTAGGAATCCCTTAGATGAAATGGAGTAGCCATCATGGTCAACAAAAGAGTCTGAAATGCAGTTCTTGGATGCAATCTTAAAAATGACAGAATGAATAATTTCTGTTCAATTCCAAGGCAAACCATTCAATATTACAGTAATCCAGGCCTATGCTCCTACCAGTAATGCTGAAGAAGCCGAAGTTGAACGGTTCTATGAAGATCTACAAGACCTTTTAGAACTAACACCCAAAAGAGATGTCCTTTTCATTATAGGGGACTGGAATGCAAAAGTAGGAAGTCAAGAAACACCTGGAGTAACAGGCAAATTTGGCCTTGGAGCACGGAATGAAGCAGGGCAAAGGCTAATAGAGTTTTGCCAAGAGAACGCACTGGTCATAGCAAACACCCTCTTCCAACAACACAAGAGAAGACTCTACACATGGACATCACCAGATGGTCAACACCAAAATCAGATTGATTATATTCTTTGCAGCCAAAGATGGAGAAGCTCTATACAGTTAGCAAAAACAAGACCAGGAGCTGACTGTGGCTCAGATCATGAACTCCTTATTGCCAAATTCAGATTTAAATTGAAGAAAGTAGGGAAAACCACTAGACCATTCAGATATGACCTAAATCAAATCCCTTATGATTATACAGTGGAAGTGAGAAATAGATTTGAGGGACTAGATCTGATTGATAGAGTGCCTGATGAACTCTGGACGGAGGTTTGTGACATTGTACGGGAGACAGGGACCAGGACCATCCCCATGGAAAAGAAATGCGAAAAAGCAAAATGGCTGTCTGAGGAGGCCTTTCAAATAGCTGTGAAAAGAATAGAACTGAAAAGCAAAGGAGAAAAGGAAAGATATAAGCATCTGAATGCAGAGTTCCAAAGAATAGCAAGGAGAGATAAGAAAGTCTTCCTCAGTGATCAATGCAAAGAAATAGAGGAAAACAACAGAATGGGAAAAACAAGAGATCTCTTCAAGAAAATTAGAGATTGCAAGGGAACATTTCATGCAAAGATGGGCTCGATAAAGGACAGAAATGGTATGGAACTAACAGAAGCAGAAGATATTAAGACAAGGTGGCAAGAATACACAGAAGAACTATACCAAAAAATCTTCACGACCAAGATAGTCACGATAATGTGATCACTGACCTAGAGCCAGACATCTTGGAATGTGAAATCAAGTGGGCCTTAGAAAGCGTCACTACGAACAAAGCTAGTGGAGGTGATGGAATTCCAGTTAAGCTATTTCAAATCTTGAAAGATGATGTTGTGAAAGTGCTGCACTCAATATGCCAGAAAATTTAAAATCTAGTATGGCTTAATGAACTATTATAAGGCAAAGGCTCTTGTGACCCCACTTAAGTAAAAAAACAGAACTCTGTCACTCAAGCCACCTCTCCACATGGTCCATCCCAGTGGAAGTCCACTCTCTTTGCATTTATTTATGGTTTCATCACCTATGTGTGCAGTCCTAGTCATAAAATATAGTCTTGCCAAAATTTTAACTTGATATCTCATCCATTAAAAAATGAATCTTTAGATTCTCCTCTCTTATCCTTTTCTTTATATATAATTTTTCAGGTGAAGAACAGACAACTGATAGTATCTGAAAGAACATACAAATAAATGACCTGAGTTTGTCAGTCTAGATTTGCTGATTGCATACTCTTGGTACAATTTCACAAGTTCTTCTGTCCTTTAGTTTCTGAAAATTGGCATTGCATTCAAAGGCTCAATTAAACCCAAGACTGATGCCATGGATGGTGTGTTCTTTCATCAAGAGACACAAAATGTTTTCTGTCATGTTTGCCGATGGAATGCAAAATTCCTAAATCTGTTAATTCATTGGTAATTGCAAACTCATGATAGTGTGATTCTATCATTTTGTCTTTATTTATTAGATGGAACAACTTCATAAGGAAGCTCTATAGGATAGAGTTAATCTACAGCTGGTCTTGGAAAACTCTCTCTTTATCTCCAGGGATGCCTAGATGTCTGGTTTTGACTCTTGACCAAGATAAGTGCACTGAAATTTATGATGTTTGGTTTAAAATCCAAAACTCCCCCGGTGAGCCCCAAACCTCAGAGCCAGTTTGTTTATGTACAGTTTTCTACTGGCATAACTGGCTACACAGATGGGTGATTATGTAACCAGAAGGGCATAAAAGACCTCCTGGAAGCTTCTGTCCTGAGCCCTTTTAAAACCAAAATTCATTGCCCAGATCAAGTCAGTGAATGAAAACCATGGGGAGATTTCACCTAAATATCTCTTGGATCCCCAGTGTTATCTGTGCTCCTTTTCTTTTGTTGTATTATCCTCTTGGACTTTAGATAATAGCCTTAAATGAGCATGTTCTGTTGAGTCTTATAAGTCTTTTCAAATACCCCAAACTAAAAAATACTTCCAGAGACAATTCCCCTCAACTACTTAATTTGTTATCCAATAGTTTAGTTCATATAAATAGGCAAGATAATATTTATTTCTTTACTCTGATTTAACCAGTTTTTCAAAAGAATCAATTCATTTTCTGTTATCTTCAGCAATAACCAATTATTTTTTTTTGCTATACCTTTTTAACTTGTTTGTTTTAACAAGTTTTAACAGGCTTGAACATAGCCAACAAGTTTGGATCAATTTCAATGTTTAGGAAGTTCAGATTGTCCCATTTGTCCCAGTAATCTCTGACAACTTTCCTGCTTGGTATGGCAGCATGGTCCAGATTCACTGTTTGCATTCCCATCCACCCCCAAACTGGTGAAATAATATCCATTATTCCAAAAGCACAGTCTACTTGCTGGGAATGCTCATTGCTACAGAGTCACTCATTGTCTTGAGACCTTTTCAGTGAACAGAACTAACTCGTAAACAAATATTTTAGAACATTTTAAGAGTTTATACTCATGTTCTGAATTTAAATGAGCCCTATCTTGCATGCATGCTCACTCAGTCATGTCCAACTCTTTGCGATCACATGGACTGTGACCCACCAGGCTCCTCTGTCCGTGGGATTTCCCAGGCAAAAATACTGGAATGGGTTGCTATTTCCCCCTCCAAGGGATCTTCCTGACCCAAGGATTGAACTCATATCTTTTCCATCTCCTGCATTTGCAAGCAGATTCTCTATCACTGGTGTTACCTGGGGAACCAACAGGATGTTTATTTAACCTCTTCTATATATCTTCTCCAGATTGAATTCACAATGAACTCTAATAAAAATATGAGGAGGTCTATTTTTAAAAAGGGAAGTTACAGACGTTTGGCTCTAGAGGAAACACAAAGGTTAGGACAATAACCTAGAGCTTGTCACAGGTGAGCTGCTACCAACCTAAAGCACAAATGAATGAGTGGAACCTAGAAGGATCAAGAGTTGTGGTCAGTCACCTTGTCAGGAATCATGACCACAGTCAGTGGACATGATTCAGGAAAAACACTGCAGGGAGGGAGCCAGAAATTAACTCTGATCTCATTCTCTTCCCTCTTTCTGATCTCCTTCTAGTGAAATTCATGTTATACATGTTGTTTTATAACATGTTTTTTATATTTACTCTGTCAATAACTCCCTGGAGAAGGAAATGACAACCCACTCCAGTATTCTTGCCTGGAAAATCCCATGGACGCAGGAGCCCAGTAGGCTACAGTCCATGGGGTCGCAAAGAATCAGACACAATTGAGCGACTTCACTAACTAGTCTTCAAAAGTAATATTTCAATTACCAAAAGATATTCTATTGCACTGCTGTTGTTGTTCAAACACTCAGTCATGTCTGACTCTTTGTGACCCCATGGACTGCAGCACGCCATCTTCCCTGTCCTTTACCATCTCCTGGAGCTTGCTCAAACTCATGGACATTGACTCAGTGATAATATCCAACCACTTCATCCTCTGTCGTCCCCTTCTCCTCCTGCCTTCAATCTTTCCCAGCATCAGGGTCTTTTCCAATGAGTCCGTTCTTTGCATCAGGTGGTCAAAGTATTGGAGCTTCAGTTTCAGCATCAGTTCTTCAAACGAATGTGAAAATGAAAGTTGCTTAGTCAAGTGTTGGACTCTTTGCAACCCCATGGACTATACAGTCCATGGAATTCTTCAGGCCAGAATACTGGAGTGGGTAGCCTTCCCCTTCTCCAGGGGATCTTCCCAACCCAGGGATCAAACCCAGGTCTTCCCCATTGCAGGTGGATTCTTTACCAGCTGAGGCACAAGAGAAGCCCAAAAATACAGGAGTGGGTCAGTCAGTCAGTTCAGTCGCTCAGTTGTGTCCGACTCTTTGTGACCCCATGGACTGCAGCACGCCAGGCATCCCTGTCCACCACCAACTCCTGGAGTTTACCTAAACTCATGTCCATCGAGTCGGTGATGCCATCCAACCATCTCATCCTCTGTTGTCCCCTTCTCCTCCTGCCTTCAATCTTTCCCAGCATCAGGGTCTTTTCCAATGAGTTAGCTCTTCGCATCAGGTGGCCAAAGTATTGGAGTTTCAGCTTCAGCATCAGTCCTTCCAATGAATATTCAGGACCGATTTCCTTTAGGATGGACTGGTTGGATGTCCTTGCAGTCCAAAGGACTCTCAAGTCTTCTCCAACACCACAGTTCAAAAGCATCAATTCTTCAGCACTCAGCTTTGTTTATAGTCCAACTCTCACATCCATACATGACTACTGGAAAACCATAGCCTTGACTAGACAGACCTTTGTTCGCAAAGTAATATCTCTGCTTTTTAACATGCTGTCTAAGTTGGTCATAATATTTCTTCCAAGGAGTAAGCATCTTTTTACATCATGGCTGCAGTCACCATCTGCAGTGATTTTGGAGCCCAAAAAAAATAAAGTTTTCCACTGTTTCCACTGTTTCTCCATCTATTTGAAATGAAGTGATGGGACCAGATGCCATGATCTTAGTTTTCTGAATGTTGAGCTTTAAGGCAACTTTTTCACTCTCCTCTTTCACTTTCATCAAGAGGCTCATCAAAGTAATGTCTCTGCTTTTTAATACATTGCCTACGTCTGTCATTCTATTGCATACATATGCCACAAATAATGCACTCAAGTAGTAAATATTTAATTTCTCTTTCTGTTAATTTTCTACTATTACAGAAGAGTTTTTATGGAAGTGTATGTCACATATATTGCTTGCATAGCTTTGTAGCTATATCTTGGTTGTGCTGTGCTGAGTCACTTCAGTCGTTTCTGACTCTTTGCGAGCCTGTGGACTGTAGCCCACCAGACTCCCCTGTCCAAGGGATTCTCCAGGCAAGAATATTGGAGTGGGTTGCCATACCCTTCTCCAAGGGATCTTCCTGACCCAGGAATGGAACCCACATCTCTTATGTGTCCTGTATTGGAGGCGTATTCTTTACTACTAGCACCACATTGGGTAAATATATTTTTCTATAATATATAGAAATAGAAATTAAATTCTAAGTAGCAAGTATATTTTCAGTGCTTTGGGGATATTTTTTTAAAGTGCTCTCTACAAATATAGTACCACATCATATGTCCTACAATTTTTTCATATTGTTTATTTAAAATGTGCTCTCTGGGGACTTCCCTAGTAGTCTAGAGACAGACTCTGAGCTCCCAATGCAGGGACTCAGGGTTCGATCCCTGGTCTGAGAACTAGATCCCACATGCTGTAACTTAAAGTTAACATGTGGCAACTAAAGATTCCATAATCAACTGAAGATAGAAGATCCCACATGCTGCAGCTAAGACCCAGTGTAGCCAAATAAATAAATAAAAATAATTTTAAATAATTAAATAAAATGTACCCTCTGATGACAGATTTTCTGGCATCAGAACCTGATTCAACCACATCTTAGCTTTGAGACAAGTTGCTTAACCAGTCTCAGCAACATTGTTCTGTAACTAGAGTTGATAGTTATATACCTACTTAAAAGTTTGTTGGAAAGATTAAACAGGAGGCTGAACCTTTAAAACAGTATCTGACATATGGAAAATAATAAATGTCAGCTAAATGACAGCAGGCACTGGAACTCTAAACTACACTTTTGCCAATTTGATATGTACAAAAGTTATTATTGTTCAGCTTGAAATTCTTTAATAATAATCAGCTTGAATTTTTAAAAATTTCATTATAGATGTTAACCTTTCTTCTTTATAAATTATTTATGCTTTTCACACATTACTTTTATTTCATAGTATTTATTTTCAATATTAAATAAGGCATACATATGTTAGATGTAGTTTGGATATTACATATGCTTCAAACTATTCTAAGGTTGCCATATGTATATTAATTGTACATGACACATAATTGATCCTATCATTTTTTTTTATGATTTCTGATTCTCTCATCATGATTGTAAAGGCCTTCCACAACTTAAAATAGCGAGATAATCTTTCTATTTGGGTTCAGTCCCTGGGTTGGGAAGATCTCCTGGAAGAGTGCATGGCAACCCACTCCAGTATTCTTGCCTGGAGAAACCTGGCAATGATTTTTGCCTGGACAGAGGAACCTAGTGGGCTACCGTCCATAGTATCACAAAGAGTTGGACGTGACTGAAGCGACTGAGCATGCATGCATGCATTCTCTTATGTTTATAATTTTATTTTGTAAATCTATACCTTTAATATATTTGCAATTTTAAAATAGGGAATTGAAATATCATTTACCCAAGATGACTAAAGATTATTTTAACAGTGTTTTGTATGTGTAATACATGATTTTATCACTAGTTTCAATAGCATTCTCATTTTACATGAGATTATTCATGTAAATATAAATAGAATTCAGGAATTTCTGTCATTTCCTTCATATGTCTGTAGCTTTCTTATATATGTGAATACATTATAAGGTAAAAATTCTTTTTTTCATTTATTTTTAATACTTTTCCTTAAAAAAAGGTCTTCTTTTAGAGATTTTTTTATAACTCTTAATCACACAACCCACACAATCACATATTTGGTATAAAGTACTATATTTTAAATATAAATGGGTCATAATTCATTTAAGGTTCTGGAAGTTAATTTATTGGAAGTCACTAATGTTTAATAAACAATAAAAATACAGAAAATGTTAGCTTCATTGCATGTATTTGTGGTAAATAGTGTTTTACAAAACTATTATTGCCTCTGGGAGTTTGTTTGTATGTATATATGTGCAGATGAAATGTCCTAATTCTAAATATGATTTATACTGTATTGTTGCTGCTGCTGTTTAATCACTAAGTTGTGTCCAACTCTTTTGCGACCCTATAAGTGTAGCCTGCCAGGCCCCTCTGTCCATGGGATTTTCCAGGCAAGAATACTGGTGTGGGTTGCCATTTCCTTCAGGCAATCTTCCTCACCCATGGATTCATGCTTTAGGTTACAATAAAACAAAAGGTTGAAAGTCACTGCTGCAGATATTATCTAATATTATCTAAATCCTTTAGATAATATTAGAATAATTTTTTTTCAAGTTCCAAGGCCCCCTACCAAACATTTTCCATGATACTTACTGGCTTTATATTCAGTTCAGTTCAGTCGCTCAGTCGTGTCTGACTCTCCACGACCCCATGAATCACAGCACGCCAGGCCTCCCTGTCCATCACCAACTCCCGGAGTTCACTCAAACTCATGTCCACAGAGTCGGTGATGCCATCCAGCCACCTTATTCACTGTCGTCCCCTTCTCCTCCGGCCCACAACCTTTCCCAGCATCAAAGTCTTTTCCAGGGAGTCAACTCGTCGCATGAGGTGGCCAAAGTATTGCAGTTTCAGCTTTAGCATCAGTCCTTCCAATGAACACAAAGGATTGATCTCCTCTAGAATGGACTGGTTGGATCTCCTTGCAGTCCAAGGGACTCTCAAGAGTCTTATTAACAACCAGTTCAAAAGCATCAATTCTTTGGCGATCAGCTTTCTTCACAGTCCAACTCTCACATCCATACATGACCACAGGAAAAACCATAGCCTTGACTAGATGGACCTTTGTTGGCAAAGTAATGTCTCTGCTTTGTACTATACTATCAAGGTTGGTCATAACTTTCCTTCCAAGGAGTAAGCGTCTTTTAATTTCATGGCTGCAATCAGCATCTGCAGTGATTTTGGAGCCCCCCAAAATAAAGTCTGACACTGTTTCCACTGTTTTTCCATCTATTTCCCATGAAGTGATGGGACCAGATGCCATGATCTTTGTTTTCTGAATGTTGAGCTTCAAGCCAGCCTTTTCACTCTCCTCTTTCACTTTCATCAAGAGGCTTTTGAGTTCCTCTTCACTTTCTGCCATAAGGGTGGTGTCATCTGCATATTTGAGGTTATTGATATTTCTCCTGGCAATCTTGATTCCAGCTTGTGCTTTTTCCAGCCCAGCGTTCCTCATGATGTACTCTGCATAGAAGTTAAATAAGCAAGGTGACAATATACAGCCTTGACACACTCCTTTTCCTATTTGGAACCAGTCTGTTGTTCCATGTCCAGTTCTGACTGTTGCTTCCTGACCTGCAAACAGGTTTCTCAAGAGGCAGGTCAGGTGGTCTGGGATTCCCATCTCTTTCAGAATGTTCCACAGTTTATTGTGATCCACACAGTCAAAGGCTTTGGCATAGTCAATGAAGCAGAAATAGATGTTTTTCTGGAACTCTCTTGCTTTCTCCATGATCCAGCGGATGTTGGCAATTTGATCTCTGTTGCCTCTGCCTTTTCTAAAACCTGCTTGAACATCTGGGAGTTCATGGTTCACATATTGCTGAAGCCTGGCTTGGAGAATTTTGAGCATGACTTTACTAGCGTGTGAGATGAGTGCAATTGTGTGGTAGTTTGAGCATTCTTTGGCATTGCCTTTCTTTGGGATTGGAATGAAGACTGACCTTTTCCAGTCCTGTGGCCACTGCTGTGTTTTCCAAATTTGCTGGCATATTGAGTGCAGCACTTTCGTAGCATCATCTTTCAAGATTTGAAATAGCTCAACTGGAATTCCATCACCTCCACTAGCTTTGTTCATAGTGATGCTTTCTAAGGCCCACTTGACTTCACATTCCAAGATGTTTGGCTCTAGGTCAGTGATCATGTTATCATGACTATCTTGGTGGTGAAGATCTTTTTTGTACAGTTCTTCCATGTATTCTTGCCACCTCTTCTTAATATCTTCTGCTTCTGTTAGGTCCATACCATTTCTGTCCTTTATTGAGCCATCTTTGCATGAAATGTTCCCTTAGAATCTCTAATTTTCTTGAAGAGATCTCTTGTTTTTCCTATTCTGTTGTTTTCCTCTATTTCTTTGCATTGATCGCTGAGGAAGGCTTTCTTATCTCTCCTTGCTATTCTTTGGAACTCTGCATTCAGATGCTTATAAAACATCACTATTTTTACTTTCCATTTTTAAAAGGTAATTTTGTCCAAAGTAGTCTGCAAGCTTATTCCATTTCCATTACATTTTAGTATTTTTCAACATGTTAAAGAAATCTAGTTTGGGACTAACATGGATTTGTCTTCTGTAATTTCTTCTCTGCATCTCCTTGAATTTTATTCACTACTCGGTATTGTAACATATACTCATACTAAATTTACAGTTTCTCTTTGCATCTAGCAAACATTATTCCATCAGCATGTATATGAGAGCTTTTCCCATGCCAAATGAATGGGTAGCATGCCCTCTGTGTTAAGTTGCTTCAGTTGTGTTCAACTCTTTTGTGACCCCCATGGACTGTAGCCCACCCGGCTCCTCTGTCCATGGAATTCTCCAGGCAAGAATACCAATGGAGCAGGTAGCCATTTCCTTCTCCAGGGGATCTTCCCGACCCATGTCTCTTATATCTGCTGCATTGGCAGGCCAGTTCTTTACTACTAGTGCTACTGGGAAAACCCAGCATGGCCTTCCCTGGACAGTTTTAAAATCCTGGAGTTTAGAAAACAATTGCCGCCATACCACTGAAAAGTACAGGTAACAATGAAACACTTTTGTATGCTGAGAAACTGAAGGAGTAAAGCTTTTACATGTTCAGTTCAGTTCAGTCACTCAGTCGTTTCCGACTCTTTGCGACCCCATGAATCACAGCACGCCAGGCCTCCCTGTCCATCACCAACTCCCGGAGTTCACTCAAACTCATGTCCATCAAGTCAGTGATGCCGTCCAGCCATCTCATTCTCTGTCGTCCCCGTCTCCTCCCATCCCCAATCTCTCCCAGCATCAGACTCTTCCAGTGAGTCAACTCGTTGCATGAGGTGGCCAAAGTATTGGAGTTTCAGCTTTATCATCAGTCCTTCCAACATGTTACCTGGTGTTATACGAGCTTTGACAGGAAAACAGTAATCAGATTATAATCTTTTATAAACTAAATGAGCATTCATAAATAATTGCCTAAATGTCAGAGCTAGATCAATAACAGACAGATAGCTAGAGATATCTATATCTATCTGAAAATGCAGCATTCACTGCAAATACATGTAACTAAGTCATATTTTCTGTATGTTTATTATTTATGAAATGTTAGTGACTTCCCATAAATTAATTCCCAGAACCTTAAATGAATTATGACCTACTTATGTTTAAACTATACTGCTGCTGCTGCTGCTGCTAATTCGCTTCAGTCATGTCCGACTCTGTGCAACCCCATAGACAGCAGCCCACCAGGCTCCCCCATCCCAGGGATTCTCCAGGCAAGAACACTGGAGTGGGTTGCCATTTCCTTTTCCAATGTGTGTAAGTGAAAAGTGAAAGTGAAGTTGCTCAGTCGTGTCCAACTCTTAGCGACCCCATGGACTGCAGCCCATCCGGCTCCTCCGTCCATGGGATTTTCCAAGCAAGAGTATTTTACAAAATATTCAATTATGTTAGTAAGAGTTATAAAAGAATCGTTACCTAATTATACATTCACGTGTATAAGATCACACTAATACATACTGCATATCCTTATTTATAGTACCCTTACCAGCACCAAGGCTCCATGTAATATATGCTTGGTATGGTGCCTTATTCTATTTAAATCCACCCTGTGAGGTTTAAATCCTCATTGCACAAATGATGAAACTGACACTTGTAGTTTAAAAACTCACCCAAGACCACAAACTTTTGTATGTTTGTGGCCAGATCCTGGGCTGAAAGTCAGAGTTTCTCACTCTGAAGCAGTACAAAATGGGCAGAAAAGCTGGGTTTTTTTGTGGGTTCTATCATTTTTGGAAACCAACGGATATCATTCTTTTTTTCTTAAGTCGAGTCACTTGCAGCAATTAATGATGTCATTGCATGGCCTGGACCTGCGCTTTATCCCTCCCCCCCAGTTTCGTTTTGCAGCAGTCACCCCAGTTCTTTTCCCTCTAGACATATTGGCTTTTTTTTTTCATTTTTTGAAATTCCATTTTTCATGTATAGAACTTTTTTGAGAGAATACATGATTCATCCAGTTGAACTTCATATATAGGACAAAGCCAAACAAGTTGAATGTTTCCATTTTTCACTTTGAGGAAAAAAATAAGCTTTTAGTCAAATCAACTTAAGAAACAGCTTGAATTGCAAGATAATACTGCTTCTATAAGTAATTGCTTATGTGCTTGTCCTATTTGGAGTGGAAGAGCTGTGATTTATGAACATTTTTATTTAAAGTATAATCTTGGATTTATTCCCAATAATTGTCATCTTTGAAATGTTGTCAACCTGGGCTAGCCACGGGGATGCCAGAATTAAAGTATTATATCAGCTCGCCACATGGTCCACCCATTGGGCTCAAGTATGTTTTTATCCACCTCCCTTTTATCACATATTTCCTTATTTCACATTTACATTTAATCCATTGACTTCCGTGATTTCTTTTATACCAGAAAGCATGTAAAACACAGGCAAAATAGTCGACATATTCACTTAGCAGGAGCTTTATTCCTGGTTCCCTTTCTCTCTCTTTCTGGATGAAACTGCATTAGGCAAAAGTGCTCCTGGTATTAATCTAAGATGATTAACTGTGAAGTGGAATACAAAGGCTGGCCTGGGGTGGAGACATCTGACGGTGGGAAGATACTTTAGAGCAAAAGAATCAAGAAGAACATGAGTTTAAGAGGCAAACCTCATATAATACTAGGCACAGGAAATAACGTTAGCTACAGCTGCAAACCAAATGGGAAAGTACATTCACCAGTGTGGAGACTGTTACTGGCCTTCCATTAGAGGTACATAGGGCCCAGAAAGTAACATTGGTGTATTTCAGTTGTTTTCTTCTCTCTCTCATTCTCTATTTTCTTTTTAAATATTTATTTTTTAATTTTTTTCAACGATTTTTTGATGTGGACCATTTTTTAAAGTATTTATTGAACTTGTTACAATATTGCTTCATTTTATGTTTTGCTTTTTTGCCATGAGGCATGTGGGATCTTAACTCTCTGTCCAGGGATCTAACCCACATCCCCTGCATTGGAAGGGAAAGTCTTAACCAGTGGACCTCCATGGAAGTCCCTTCTTTTTGAATTTTTAATCACCTGACCTTTTTCTCCTATACCCCCAGATCTTATTTCTTCAGCTTGCCTAACTAGCTGTTAATATGACTAGTGTTAGAGGCAGCACTGCTTCTCATCCATAAACTCTGTACTCCCCTAAATAATCCAGCCTCCCTTGCAATTATATTAGGCCAAGGGCTTCTCTGGTGGTTCAGTTAGTAAAGAATCTGCCTGCAATGCATGAGACTGCCCGCAATGCAGAAGACACAGGTTCAAGCCCTAGGTCAGGAAGATCCCCCTGGAGAAGAAAACGGCAGCCCATTGCAGTATTTTTGTCTGGGAAATCCCATGGACAGAGGAGCCTGACGGGCTCCTGGCGGGCTACAGTACATGGGGTTAGCAGAGTCTGACACAACTTAGCAACTCAACACCGCCACTGTGAAGATAGTTCTAGTCGATACTGATTTATCAGAGGGGACTTGCTGCACTTAGAAGCCAAATATATGAAAGACAGTAAGGTACCTCCCTGGGGAAAGGGTGACTGAGCCTGACGGGCTCCTGGTGGGCTACAGTACATGGGGTTAGCAGAGTCTGACACAACTTAGCAACTCAACACCGCCACTGTGAAGATAGTTCTAGTCGATACTGATTTATCAGAGGGGACTTGCTGCACTTAGAAGCCAAATATATGAAAGATAGTAAGGTACTTCCCTGGGGAAAGGGTGACTGACATCAAAACCTGTAGGGAACCTGGATACTGGGGTCACCTGATGGAAGAGCATTGCCAGTGACTGGCATTAGACTTCCTATGAAAAATTATTAAAAGCTGTGTATTAACCTATTGAAACTCAGAGATTAATTTTTCCTAAAGCATAGCCTAGTTTATACATTAAGCTATATTTTAAACTAATCTATGCGTTGATATTCATTACTGATATGCCAATTAAGTGGAAAGAATGCACAGACCATACATTAGGCATCTAGAATCTTACTTCTTATTCATTCTACATTCCTTCAAACAATGTGTGGAATTACTACAGTATTATAATCATTATTTTAGATACGCCTTGGGAATAGTAAATAAGACAGATAAGATCCCTGTTCTCAGATAAAGAGATCAGACCAAAATTAAGTAAATGAAAAAATTAGGTAATTCAGAGGTTAATAATCACTGTTAAAGTTGATACTAATATTGTGATAGACAGGTGACTGGGGGACTATTTAATTGCATAGTTCAGGAAGACCTTTCTGTCTAAGAATTAAGACATGAATGAAATAAAGGAGTTAGACCAAATATTTCAGAGAAAAAACCTTAGGTTTAAATATTCTTAATGTATAAGGAAAAGAAAGTAATCCAAGAGAATATCACAGTAAACCTGGGGAGAGTAATATTCTATGGGTCAAGAGTGATATAAAGCATATTCAATTCATAGGAAGGATTTTAAATTTTATTCTAAATTTATGAAAAAATATTGGGGAAATTTAAGTAGGAAAGTATTTTAATGGTGTTTACATTTTCATAAGGTAATTCTAGGCATAGTGAAGAAAACAGACATATTTTAATGTAGAACTGACTAGACTCACTAATAAATTAGATTTACTAAGTAAAGAAATGAAGAAACCAATAATAGCTCCTAGAATCTAGACTTGTGCAATGGGGTATGTAGCAATGCTTTTTCGCTAAGATGAGGAGGCTGGGAGGAGAATTTTCTTCCAGGTGGGATTTTTGATGCCAATTACATGTCCAAGCAGAAGTGTTTAAAAGATAATTATATATAAAACACTGGGGTACAGTGTAAAAAAACTGAGACGAAATTTGGAAATAGTTTAAGCAAATATTGAAGGCACTGTATTGGTTAAGATCACTTTGGAAGAGAGGTTAGGCAGAGAAGAGGAGTCATCTGAGAATAAAATCCTGGAATATTTCAGTGTTTGGTAGTTCTGACTTAATTCCTCCATCTGTTATTCCTCCTCAAAGCAGATGACTCAAAGTTGCTAAGAGCTTTGTCTTGAGGGGATCCATAAGGAGTGATTCTAGTGAAATATTCGGGTATAGTGATAAGCCATTGGGAGAAATAAAATCAGGAAGAGGGCACTTTGAAAAAAATCTATGAATCACACAGCTTATGCAGTTGCTTATTCTGTCTGAAATCCTGATTTAATTATGAAATAGCTAACTCAGAGAATCCTCATTATATGACTCTATATAGAGAAAGTAAGTGCAAACTACTTCCTTTAATATATACTGGGAACACAATCATAAATTTGAAATAAATTATCACCCTGCCACAAATCTTGATTGGATTTCCATGAATAGCCCACTAGTGAAATATTCACTTGGCTAGTCAAGGAAGTGATAAGGGGGCCACAGAAATGAGTAATTGTTCCAAGAGTGATCTGACCTAGTTTGTTCTATGGCTTGGGGACATCACTCAAATTTCCTGTGTGTGTTTTGAAGCAAGTGCTCTGAAATGACCAGCAACAGAAGTTCCATTTGCCATCTTCATGGCCTATTTTCACAGGCAAACCACCACCATTGCTCACCAGGTAGCACAGATATAGTTTTTAACAGTAACAAAAGAGGCTTTAGGGATGGGAACAAAAGATGTCTCCATGAAACAATGATATTTAGCTCTTGAAAAACCTCTGTTGAATTCCAGAATGCCAGCCGCAGACTTCTATTTAGTACTGTAAACCTGGTGTCCGAGAAAACTAGAGGAAAATAGTAAATAAAATGCCTGTATCATGGTCCTAATTAGCAACCTCAAGATCCATCTTAGTGAAAAGAATTGTTTCAGAAGGAAAAATTAGTCACCTAATTTGTTTTGGTAAATTCCTGGATGTAACTACAAAATCTCATATGTATACACAGTGAACGTAGACGAACAGACTCAACATGCGTTGGTTTGATTACTCATGAGCTATCTTAGGGTCACAGACTAAGTATTGCTTACACTGGATCATTGTGCAAAATGCAGCTGCTACTAGAAATCTGAAGAGGAGTGAAGACAAAGAGAGAAGACGGAAAGTGAAAGAGGAAAAAGGGGGTGATGATTCCTTACATAAAGTCTCAGCTCTAGGATTTAACAGCTCTCAGCTGGATGCAACGGAGAAGGCAATGGCAAGCCACTCCAGTACTCTTGCCTGGACAATCCCATGGATAGAGGAGCCGGGTGGGCTGCAGTCCATGGGATCACTATGAGTCGGACATGACTGAGCGAATTCACTTTCACTTTTCACTTTCACACATTGGAGAAGGAAATGGCAACCCACTCCAGTGTTCTTGCCTGGAGAATCCCGGGGACAGGGGAGCCTGGTGGGCCGCCGTCTATGGGGCCGCACAGAGTCGGACACGACTGAAGTGACTTAGCAGCAGCAGAAGCAGCTGGATGCAAAACTGAGGATCTTTGTATTCACTGTCCCTTCTCAAAAGCTTCTTTGGTCCCAACACAAACCTAATTTACCTAATTATTAACTTTCTATTAGATCTACCAAGTTCTTTCTTCATTTCCCAGTTATACATTTCTTTCCCAGGCAGCCTATATTCACTTCTTTTTTTTTTTTTTCCCCCAGCATGAATTAAGCAGGTTAAGCACTGGGTTTTTTTTTATTTTAATTTTTGTTGGAGTGTAGGTGATTTGCAATGTTGTGTTAGTTTCACCTGTATAGCAAAGTGAATCAGTTATACATATATATGGGTGCATGTGTGTGTGTTTTCATGTGCATGCGTGCAAGCACACCGATTTAGTTGTGTCCAACTCTTTGTGATCTCATGAACTATAGCCCATTAGCTTCCTCTGTCCATGGAATTCTCCAGGCAAGAACACTGGAGCAGGTTGCCATTTCCTACTCCAAGAGATGTTCCTGATTCAAGGATCGAAACTGTGTCTCTTGCATCTCATGCATTGGCAGGCAGTCTCTTTACCACTGTGCCAATTGGGACATCACTTCATGGGAAATAGATGGGAAAACAGTGGAAACAGTGTCAGACTTTATTTTGGGGGGCTCCAAAATCACTGCAGATGCTGATTGCAACCAGGAAATTAAAAGACGCTTACTCCTTGGAAGGAAAGTTATGACCAACCTTGATAGTATATTAAAAAGCAGAGACATTACTTTGCCAACCAAGGTCCATCTAGTCAAGGTTATGGTTTTTCCTGTGGTCATGTATGGATGTGAGAGTTGGACTGTGAAGAAAGCTGATCGCTGAAGAATTGATGCTTTTGAACTGTGGTGTTGGAGAAGACTCTTGAGAGTGCCTTATACTGCAAGGAGATCCAACCAGTCCATTCTAAAGGAAATCAATCCTGGGTGTTCATTGGAAGGACTGATGCTAAAGCTGAAACTCCAATACTTTGGCCACCTCATGCGACAAGTTGACTCCCTGGAAAAGACTCTGATGCTGGGAGGGATTGGGGGCAGGAGGAGACAGGGACGACAGAGAATGAGATGACTGGATGGCATCACCGACTCGGTGGACATGTGTTTGAGTGAGCTCCAGGAGTTGGTGATGGACAGGGAGGCCTGGTGTGCTGTGATTCATGGGGTTGCAAAGAGTTGGACACGACTGAGAGACTGAACTGAACTGAACTGAACTGATACATACATATTGGAGAAGACAATGGCACCCCACTCCAGTACTCTTGCCTGGGAAATCCCATGGACGGAAGAGCCTGGTAGGCTGCAGTTCATGGGGTCGCTAAGAGTCGGACACGACTGAGCGACTTTACTTTCACTTTTCACTTTCATGCATTGGAGAAAGAAATGGCAACCCACTCCAGTGTTCTTACCTGGAGGATCCCAGGGACGGGGGAGCCTGATGGGCTGCTGTCTATTGGGTCACACAGAGTCGGACACGACTGAAGCGACTTAGAGCATGCATACATATATCCAGTCTTTTTGATTGTTTTCCCATATAGGTCATTACAAAGTACTGAGTACAGTTCCCTGAACTATAAGGTAGGTCCTTCAGTTCAGTTCAATTCATTTCAGTCGCTCAGTCGTGTCTGACTCACCGAGACCCCATGAATCACAGCATGCCAGGCCTCCCTGTCCATCACCAACTCCCGGAGTTCACTCAAACTCATGTCCATCGAGTCAGTGATGCCATCCAGCCATCTCATTCTCCTTCGTCCCCTTCTCCTCCTGCCCCCAATCCTTCCCAGCATCAGACTCTTCTCCAGTGAGTCAACTCGTCGCATGAGGTGGCCAAAGTATTGGAGTTTCAGCTTTAGCATCAGTCCTTCCAATGAACACCCAGGATTGATCTCCTTTAGAATGGACTGGTTGGGTCTCCTTGCAGTCCAAGGGACTCTCCAGAGTCTTCTCCAACACCACAGTTCAAAAGCATCAGTTCTTCGGCGATCAGCTTTCTTCACAGTCCAACTCTCACATCCATACATGACCACGGGAAAAACATAGCCTTGACTAGACGGACCTCTGTTGGCAAAGTAATGTCTCTGCTTCTTAATATGCTATCTAGGTTGGTCATAACTTTCCTTCCAAGGAGTAAGCGTCTTTTAATTTCCTGGTTGCAATCAGCATCTGCAGTGATTTTGGAGCCCCAAAAAATATAAATCTGACACTGTTTCCACTGTTTCCCCATCTTTTTCCCATGAAGTGATGGGACCAGATGCCATGATCTTCGTTTTCTGAATGTTGAGCTTCAAGCCAAACTTTTCACTCTCCTCTTTCACTTTCATTAAGAGGCTTTTGAGTTCCTCTTCACTTTCTGCCATAAGGGTGGTGTCATCTGCATATCTGAGGTTATTGATATTTCTCCCAGCAATCTTGATTCCAGCTTGTGCTTCTTCCAGCCCAGCGTTCCTCATGATGTACTCTGCATATTAGTTAAATAAGCAGGGTGACAATATACAACCTTGACGTACTCCTTTTCCTATTTGAACCGGTCCTTATTGGTTATCTATTTTATACATAGTTGAGTGTATATGTTAACACCAGTATTCCAGTTTATCCCACCTCCAGGCTCAAGAATTCAGTTTTTGGGGTACACCAAAGTTTACATCTGTTACCAGTAGAAGTTCTGAAAAACTAAGATAATACCCCGGTTTAGGCTGATGAGTATGGTATATTTTTTATCTTGCATTTATATTTTTGTTTAATTTCTCCTGAACTTTCACACATCAAGCACTTTCAGATAGTCATCCAATTGATTTATTAAATATTTATTGAACATTTATGTATACTAGAGATGCCTTTAGAGAAGGCAATGGCAACCCACTCCAGTACTCTTGTCTGGAAAATCCCATGGGCAGAGGATCCTGGTAGGCTACAGTCCATGGGGTTGCTAAGAGTCGGACACGACTGAGCGACTTCCCTTTCACTCTTCACTTTCATGCATTGGAGAAGGAAATGGCAACCCACTCCAGTGTTCTTGCCTGGAGAATCCCAGGGACCGGGGAGCCTGGTGGGCTTCCGTCTATGGGGTCGCACAGAGTCGGACATGACTGAAGCGACTTAGCAGCAGCAGCAGCAGAGATCCCTTTATGACATACTAGATACAAAGCAGTGACCAAGATAGACATGTTCTATGCCCTCAGACAACAGATGATCTCGTATGGAAGCAGGCATTCTATTAAAAATTACAATGAAATTTGATGACTTCTGTACAGAGCAATTTTGGAGCTCATGACAGCTATGACCTGGAGTATCATACAAATTATGTCCTATTTTAATCTCTAGAAGACCTCTAGGAGAAATGGCCCTAAACTGCCTTCTTATTTCTGATTCACAGGGATATTTCCTGACTTTCATATAATTAGTACCACTGAACTCTTTGTCTTCAAAACAATTTACTAAGATATTTTCTTGATATATTAGCATATGCATTCTGTGTTTCAGTTCAGTTCAGTTCAGTTCAGTCGCTCAGTCATATCCGACTCTCCGCGACCCCATGAATCACAGCACGCCAGGCCTCTCTGTCCATCACCAACTCCCGGAGTTCACTCAAACTCATGTCCATCGAGTCGGTGATGCCATCCAGCCATCTCATTCTCTGTCGTCCCCTTCTCCTCCCGCCCACAACCTTTCCCAGCATCAGAGTCTTTTCCAGTGAGTCAACTCGTCGCATGAGGTGGCCAAAGTATTGCAGTTTCAGCTTTAGCATCAGTCCTTCCAATGAACACCCAGGATCGATCTCCCTTAGAATGGACTGGTTGGATCTCCTTGCGGAACAAGGGACTCTCAAGAGTCTTCACATCCATGTAAATCCCGAATACATAACCTCAGACACAGTAGAAATATCATAGAATAAAGACCATCCACTAAATCAGAGATAGTGAAGTAGTTTCAACACAAATGATGATGCACATTGTGTTGAGAAAGATTCTGGCATCACATTTGAGATCAGCAATAAAAAGGACTAATGAAAATACCTGGGACAAGAAAATAAGAAGAGGAGGCATGGCTCCATTTGCCATCTCTGTGCTGGACTGAGTGCACCTAGCAGCCTCTTTGACTAGACTGAGACCTCCTCCATAAAACTGAATTCCCTGAGGGCTGAAATTTCTACATTTATTTAGGGGCTGAGTCATTATAAATGAGACAGGAATTTTATATCACCTCCTTCTCTCCACTGAAGATTATTGCTAGAAAAATTTTTTGTAATTTAACTCTATACCACATTTTTTAATCAACTGGAAGAGGATTTGTAAGGAATTTTCTTGGAAAATGACCCATTTCTATTCCTTATTACAGGGTATCAAGCTCTGCCTTTCTAATTCATATAATGTCTTTCACATTCATATGCTGATATTATTATTTTCTAAATTTGTACTCCACCCAGAAAAGATGGAAGTGCCAAATGTAAAACCAAAAATAATTATATCAAATTAGCAAGGTACAACATGAAAATGACAAAAAGGGGACATTTTTCTCTACTTTTCACTGTATTTATTCAACAACTCAAGTACTTACAGGATGAAACTTCATAGAATGAAGAAAAAAGAGTAAAAATACATTAGTGTTCTTGCCTGGAGAATCCCAGGGATGGGGGAGCCTGGTGGGCTTCCGTCTGTGTGGTCACACAGAGTCGGACACGACTGAAGTGAGTTAGCAGCAGCAGCAGCAGCCCTATTAAGCCATGTGTAACTCCTTATGAAAATGTTTGTCTCTCAATCATGTCCGGCTCTTTGCGTCCCGATGGAGTATAGACTGCCAGGCTCCTCTGTCCATGGAATCTTCCAGGCAAGAACACTGGAGTGGGTATCTATTCCCTTCTCCAGGGGATCTTCCCAAGCCAGAGATCCAACCTGGGTCTCCTGCATTGCAGGCAGATTCTTTACTGTCTGAGTAACCAGGGAAGCCCAGAAAAACGCTCGAATTCTGTTTCCTTCAGTAAAATCATTAAGATGTACCTATAATAACTGAATTTTTCACCTGCACAAAATGGCAAATTGTTGTAATGTTTGTTCTAATAATATTTTCCTTTGTTTCTTAAGGAAAGATGTTTTCACAGTTTTCTCTTTACTACTGCATTTCTTAGGTTTTTCTCTCCCCTCCCCCGCACCCCCCCATCCCCCAACACACACCCGCCCCGGGCACTATTTATGCTGAGTAACTTGTCATTTCACGGGCTTATTTGGCACTTCCCTAAATGCTTATAAAAAGCCTTTCAAATAATCATTCAACCAGATTAAAGTTTTAGAAGAGAATGAGATTGGTACTTTTGCCGGGCATAGGGTGGGCAGCATTAAAAAAAAATTGTTAATGTTGTCTATACTACTTACGTTGATTCATGGCGAAAAATGTGTCTTAGTTTATTGCCTCCATCTGAACAGCAAATCTATGTAGAAAATCTGATCAAAGCGCACTCTTTAATAATGCATCATGTCTTACTATTGACATTCTTAAGTTGTGTTGACTTTTACAACACTGGTAATGGTGAGAAAAGCCTAACATTAATAAGTGAACTGATATTTAAAATATATATGCTCCACCTGAGTCTTTGGAAAGTCATTTGAATGCTGTCTTAGGTCAAATATATTGTGGGAAAAAAAATCTCTCCCAATGGCTGAGGGATAAAAATGTAGCTAAATGTAGACCAGTAATCATCTCTGTGCATTTTCTTCTCATCTAGTAGAATCACGGCTGCTGTGTATCACGTTTGCACTTTAGCTGTTGGGTACCCAGTGGATTGGTCATGAGTGTCTGATCTGTGAGTGCTGAGTTTCCTGATTTCAACACCAGCAAAGGTGTTCCAAGAGTGTTGTCTCCTCCTCGGTATTCTAATAACCTTTCAGCACTGAATTGAGATAAAGCAATGGACGCCACTAATAGAATTTGCTGCAGGGAGGCTCATGTGAATTGCTGACTTAACCATGAACTCTAGTGCTACAGGACACAAAAACAAAGCTATGGTGCAGGAAAGAACAGTGAATGGAGCATAGGAAAAAAGTACAATGTTTTTAAAAAATTAATCTGAATATTCAGAGACTATGTAAAAACATTATGTGGTTTAACATATAACAATTGTGTTCCTGAAATCTGAAGCCAGGCTGGTGTCTTCTTAGGTGAAATAAACCCTATGGCAATGCACATGTTTTTATGCCGCTTTGCAGGGCTGAGGATGGTATTATACATTATAATAAACAAAATGCAGGAATGTCACAGTTGGCTAAATTCCTATCAATTATGAACTTAATTTTTACACACATTTAATACTTATCTCATTTCAGACTTGACTATACTGAGAAATTTTCTTTTAAAGAAAAATGGTTTATACAGTTCACTTCCTGCCATAATCAAGGTCTTTCTAACCTGATATCTGAAGGTTATGCTTCAGTGAATAATTCAGTAGGTTAGTGAAACTCTGGCAGCAAAGAAAGTGCTAATCTTAGATTGAAGCTGTGAGGGATATTAAGAAACAATTGCAAAAAGTGACATATTTAATAGAGAAAGATTACGCTGTGCTACATCTATTTAATTTGAATTGAATAAATTTTGCCAGTATTTTATGAGATGCAGGCTAGAAATTATGTGAAACTTCGTAGTGTCACTTTAGGAGACAGAAGAAAGGTCTCAAATATATTTTATTGTGATTTTGAAGACATCTCTGTCATTGAAGAAAATGTTGAGGAAACTGAAAAGAATTCACCATGGAACTTTATTCTTTTGAATTTTAAAATAAAGAATCGGAGAAGGTGATTTACCAAGAGATAAATAAAGTGCAGAACTAAAAGGAAATCATGTCATATGAGTCCTTGAAATCATGGAATTCCTTCTGGACTGTGACTGAGTAAGGCTGGCTTCCTTCTTCATTTTTCAAGGGAAATTTAGTTGATTTGGCTGAGACAAGTCTGAAATTATGAATAATTGCAAGTGCTAAAATGATAGGGGGCAGAGTGTGACCTTAATCACTAAGTAGAACCTCATATGAACCCATATCTGACATTTACAATTACGTTTTGCAATGTGTACATCTGACCTAATCTCTGAAAAAGAAAACATAAATGCTTCTAATGCTTAACCTATCGCTGCTTAAGAACTTTAAAATGGCATCTTCATTAATAAATTCACTTGAATGATATTTATCTGTGGGGGAGATTGCAAGTATAAATATATTTCAGAATCTGCTCTCTCTATACCCAGACTATGTTCCATGAAGAGTAGAAGTCTACTTCAAACAATCTTGGGGAAAATATATACTCTATCTTCTTCTTCGCCATTCCCTTCTTGAAGGGATCTTCCTGACCCAGAGAATTGAACTCCGGTCTCTTATACTGAAGGCAGATTCTTTACTGTCTGAGCCACCAGAGAAGCCCCATTTTCTTCTTTGCTGTTGACAATATGATTTAACACATTAAAAATCTAAAATATCCTTCTGGAAAGCAAATTAAAATTTTCAAAGTATAAATGAACCAAAGTAACATTTTTTAATCTCACAGTTCCAAATTCAACTTCTACAGTCCCTCCTCTTCCATATAACACCTATCTTGAAAATGCACTTTTAAAAATTGTTCCTTATATTGTTAGATGGGTGAAGTTGCTCAGTCATGACCGACTCTTCGCGACCCCATGAACTGTAGCCCAGCAGGCTCCTCTGTCCATGGAATTTTCCAGGCAAGAATACTGGAGTGGGTTGCCATTTCCTTCTCCATATATTGTGATAAGGGATTGAATGTTTGTGTCCTTCCAAAATTCATGTGCTGACACCCTAACCCCCAATGTGGTGGTATTGGGACGTGAGACTTTGGGAGGAAATAAGGTAAGGCTCAGACATTAAAGAATCTGCCTGCAATGTGGGATACCTGGGTTCGATCACTTGGTCAGGAAGATCCCCTGGAGAAGAGAAGGGCTACCCACTTCAGTATTCTTGCCTGGAGAATTCCATGCACAGAGGAGCCTGGTGGGCTATATAGTCCATGGGGTCACAAAGATAGATTTGACTGAGTGATTAAGGTTAAGAAGCCTCAGAGAGGAGGCCCTGTGATGCAGTGAGTGCCCTTACAAGAACAGGAAGGACCCCAGAGTTCCCTTTCTATGTGCACAAGCAGCCAGGAAACGCCATGTGAGGACACACTAGAAGTTTGTCTACTGCATGCCAGGAAAGTCTTCATCAGAACTCAACCCATACTAGCACCCTGATCTTGGACTTCCAGTCTCCAGAACTGAGAGAAAATAAATGTCTCTTGTTTAAACTCTTATGGTATGTTGTCAGAGCAGCCTAAACAGACTAAGACAATCACTTTGTCACTTTCCATTTTTTATCATATCTTATATCATATCCTTGAATCACAAATTGTCCTTGGTCCTTAACTTGCATAATGATGTGCATCACAGTCTTTTAAAAGGCAGAGGTGTTTTAACATGGAAAGGACAATGGCCCAGGTTTTGCTGCTACCTATCATGGAGTAATTAGTCTACTCACCCAAAACAGTATTAGTTACATTACACAGCTAAAGTGACATAAAGATTAAATAAGTCACCTCATATAAAATTTTAAAACAGTTGGTGCAGTTGGTAGATAATTAGTTTGCAGCAAGACATCATTATGATAATTATTAAAGAAAATCTAAAACCCAAGACTACTGGACCTCTGTTGGTATGCATGCATGTGCTATAATGATATCAAAAATACTTTGCAAACAGGTTCACCTGTACCATCCAGAAAACAGGATATATATGTATATATGTATATATATAGCTGATTCACCTTGCTGTACAGTAGAAAATAACACAACATTGTAATGCAAATATGTGCATGTATGTGCCCTGTCCCTCAGTCTATTTGCAACCTATAGATTGTAGCCAACCAGGCTCCTCAGTCCATGGAATTTTCCAAGCAAGAATACTGACGCAGGTTTCCATTTCTTACTCCAATAAAAATTAAAATAACACAAAACAAAAAACAACTTCGCAACATCATGACATAGTAGGTAGCCTTAGGAAAGAAGCGTGTGGGCTTTCTGATTGCTTTCCTTCTTAGCCCTATGGCAGATTGACTATCAGTTCAGTTCAGTAGCTCAGTCATGGCTGACTCTTTGTGACCCCAAGGACTGCAGCACACCAGGCTTCCCTGTCCATCAACAATTCCCAGAGCTTACTCAAACTCCTGTCCATTGAGCCAGTGATGCCATCCAACCATCTCATCCTCTGTCATCACTTTCTCCTCTTGCCTTCAATCTTTCCCAGCAATAGGGTTTTTTCTAAGGAGTCAGTTCTTTGCATCAGGTGGTAAAAGTTTTGGAGCTTCAGCTTCACCATCAGTTCTTCCAATGAATACTCATGACTGATTTCCTTTAGGATTGACTGATTTGATCTCCTTGCACTCCAAGGGACTCTCAGCACCACAGTTCAAAAGCAACAATTCTTTGGAGCTCAGATTTCTTTATGGTCCAACTCTTATATCCATACACAACTACTAGAAAAACCATAGCTTTGACTAGACAGACATTTGTTGGCAAAGTAATGTCTCTGCTTTTTAATATGCTGTCTAGGTTGGTCATAGCTTTTCTTCTCAGAAGCAAGCATCTTTTATTTCATGGCTGCAGTGATCTGGGAGTCTTTCACTGTTTTTGTTGGTTCCACATCTAATTATCATGAAGTGATGGGACCAGATGTCATGATCTTAGTCTTTGAATGTTGAGTTTTAATCCAGCTTTTTCACTCTCTTCTTTTACTTTCATCAAGAGGCTCTTTAGTTCCTCTTTGATTTCTGCTGTAAGGGTGGTGTCATCAGCATATCTGAGGTTACTGATATTTCTCCTGTCAATCTTGATTCCAGCTTGTGCTACATAGATCCTGGGATTGTGAATGATGTACTCTGCATATAAGTTAAATAAGGAGGGTGACAATATACAGCCTTGACATACTCCTTTCCCAGTATGGAACCAGTTAGTTGTTCCATGTCTGTTTCTAACTGTTGCTTCTTGACCTGAATATAGATTTCTCAGAAGGCCTGTAAAGTGATCTGGTATTCCTGTCTCTTTAAGAATTTTCCATGGTTTGTTTTGATCCATACGGTCAAAGGCTTTGGCATTGTCAATAAAAAAATCAGCTACAGCCCTATGGCTGGAGAAGGAAATGGCAACCCACTCCAGTGTTCTTGCCTGGAGAATCCCAGGGATGGGGGAGCCTGGTGGGCTTCTGTCTATGGGGTCACACAGAGTCGGACACGACTGAAGTGACTTAGCAGCAGCACAGCCCTATGGCAGACTGAGAGGGAAAATCCGGCCTGTTTAATTACTGTGGCTGCTGCTGCTGCTGCTAAGTCACTTCAGTCGTGTCCGACTCTGTGTGACCCCATAGACGGAAGCCCACCAGGCTCCGCTGTCCCTGGGATTCTCCAGGCAAGAACACTGGAGTGGCAGATGCTATCAATTCCTTTGCCACATCCTTGAAACTTACTTGTTTGGTGTGCTCCTGCCAACTTCCAGTTTCCAGCCTGCTGCCTGTGAGTGTTGTATGCCTGAGAGGGCCATGATCTGGCCATTTGGCCCACGTGAAGCAAGGTGGATGGGGAAATCCATACCAACCCTACTCCCCATTCTTTAAGAAATGACTCTTGAGGGTTGAGTATAAACCTTCCAGTTCACTTGCTGCTGGATGGGATCATTCTGAGTGCATTTCTCAGATTTGGATGAAGTTAAATCCTTACTTTGTTTTTGATGTTTCCTGCTGGTGGTTCACAGTAATAAACCTGCCTGCAGTGCAGGAGAGTTGGATCCCTGAGTCAGGAAGATCTCCTGGAGAAGGAAATGGCAACCCACTCCAGTATTCTTGCCTGCAGAATTCCATGGACAGAGGAGCCTGGAAGATTGCAGTCCATGAGATCACAATGGTCACATGTGTCACACACATGTGTGTGACTAGCACACACACACACATATGCACGTTGCAAATAAACTATTTGCCCTTGAAGATTTGTCTCAGAATCTGCTTATAGGAAAACCCAACCTAAGACAACTGTGACTCCTTAGAGTAGAAAGGAGGAAGTTCATGTGGGCTGTGATGAACCCGCATGTAAACAGCTTCTTCAGAAGTGTTCTGAAGTCTAGGCTTGCGACGGCAATTATGAGCCCCAACTGATTCCATTACCTTTGCTGTGAACATTATGAGAACTAACATAAACAAAATATGAGAACTGAATCCACACTGTATGGAATGGAAGCTTTAACTCATACGGCGTTATTAGATCAGATCAGATCAGTCGCTCAGTCGTGTCCGACTCTCCGCGACTCCATGAATCACAGCACGCCAGGCCTCCCTATATCCATCACCAACTCCCGGAGTACACTCAAACTCATGTCCAAAGTGTCGGTGATGCCATCTAGCCATCTCATTCTCTGTCGTCCCCTTCTCCTCCCACCCCCAACCTTTCCCAGCATCAGAGTCTTTTCCAGTGAGTCAACTCGTCGCATGAGGTGGCCAAAGTACTGCAGTTTCAGCTTTAGCATCAGTCCTTCCAATGAACACCCAGGATTGATCTCCTTTAGAATGGACTGGTTGGATCTCCTTGCAGTATAAGAGACTCTCAAGAGTCTTCTCCAACACCACAGTTCAAAAGCATCGATTCTTCGGCGATCAGCTTTCTTCACAGTCCAACTCTCACATCCATACATGACCACGGGAAAAACCATTGCCTTGACTAGACAGACCTTGGTTGGCAAAGTAATGTCTCTGCTTTTCAATATACTATCAAGGTTGGTCATAACTTTCCTTCCAAGGAGCAAGCGTCTTTTAATTTTATGGCTGCAATTAGCATACATACGGCGTTGTAGTTGATACTTAAGTTGAAGCCATCTCATATCTCTGTTTTCCACATTGAGAGAGTTCAAAAGTCCTTCTGGAATATTCTGAAATTACCAATAAAAGTAAGTTAAATGTTAGTCGCCCAGTCGTATCCGACTCTTTGCGATCCCATGGACTATAGCCTGCCAGGCTCTTCTGTCCAGGGAATTCTCCAGGCAAGAATTATGGAGTGGGTTGCCATTCCCTTCTCCAGGGTATCTTCCAGACCCAGGGATCAAACCCCTCTGCATAGCAGGCAGACTCTACCATCTGAGCCCAGAGAGGAATGTAAATGCTCACACTTGCCTCTTGGACCATGCTTCTATGCAAGTCTGTTTAATTTATATAAATTTAATTTATATAAAATTCCCACTCACACCAATTAGCAGTAAGTATAGTAACTGGTGAAAACTGGGGAGGGTGGAAGGTGAGAAATAGTTTATATGGGACGAGGAGAAGTTATTGTTTATCCACAGAACGTTAGGCAATCCTATGTCAAAATATTACCTGGCTTCTATGCTCTCTGGGGTATAAAATATTTCTGCATGGTAACAGATTCAATGCCAGCTTTACCTAAACCCATTCCTTGAGGCATACTGTCTGTCCTGGTGCAATCCATCTTTCTTTCTCCTCTTTTTCATCCCCCTCTTTGAGAAACAAATTGTTGCTCAGACATTGAAAAATTCACTATTTCCCCTAAAGTCACTGCAAGTTACTTTTTCCCCTTTAAGGAGTACTTTGGTGGCACTTCTTTATATTTTTACTTTTTACTTTATACATATATTGCTAACAGTTTCTTTTTTCTAATTATGTTAGCAACCTCCACAGTAATGGTTTTTGTAATTACTGACCCTTCTCATTTTGCCAAAGTTAATAAAAGTGATAAAAATTATAGAGCTCAATTCAATGCTATGAGATAAACAGATGAACATTGCTTATTAGTTACAAATGTATTTTATGTGAATTACAAGCAATGAAACTATAATATCAAACTCAAAGTTTCAAAGAAATCCATCATACAAGAAGAAACTACTATCATAAAATCTAATTCAAATTAAAATCAATAGAAATAAAAATATTGTAAAGAAAATACTTCTGACATGGCCAGTCGTCCTACCAAGAATTATAAAGGTGGTGTTTGACTGAATAAATAAAATTTGTGAAATATTTCCCTAGAGTAATGGTGATGTGTTTAATAAACAAATGGCTGGGAGACTGCTTGTCATGATTCAGGTCCTGTTTTATTTGTCTCAAATTTTTATATATTTTTGGAAAATATATGCTACTCTCAATTGGACTGTTACAGTTATTTTAGCAGATCTGATTCACTGATTTAAATTCATTGTGACTTTCCACTGTACCAAGTGTTCCAAGCTGAACACTGACCCTATTAAGAAAAGTGATATTGCTCTAATTGTTTTATTTAATACTTCACACATTTCTGCATGCACGTACATAGCAGAAGATAGATACATACATAGATAGATAATAGAGGTAAAGTTATAAATCTAGGTAGTCGTATTTTCAACCATGATGCTCTTTTGCTGGCTTCCCTTTAATAGTCCCCTCTCAGCATGTAGTCTTCTATGTCTTCCAGAGTTAGTTTTCCTAGACTACTGTGAATTTGAAATAAAGAGAGTAAATTCCAGGCTAATTACTATCTCAAAGAAGTTTTTATTTATTCTACGGTTGTTCAATCCAAAATTCTTGTTCTTTGCTCCTCCCCAAATTTAAAAATGCAAGACTAAAACTGATCTTCATGCCACTATACTAGATTTGCATTATTTAACAGTTTTGGAAACTTTATCAGTTACATTAGATTGGTCCCCAAAATTGGGGACAGGAGAAGATGAAAGTTATAGCAACTTTCCAGAATGCCTCTGGATATCAGTGGTCTTGATTTCACTAAATATGGAACGAACATTATGCTTAGATTAACATAAATGAAGACAAAATGAATCTTGATGTACAACAAAATTAAATTATATTTTTTACTTGCCCAGCTTCAGAGTGAATGTAATAAAGCATAAATGCCTACATTTATACTAAATATTAAAATATTTATCTAACACTGACTGAATAGGCTACAGCCTAATTTCAAACTTTGCCATCACTGCAACTTACTGCAAAAAAAGACTAAAAAATAATAAACAAATTTGCCTCCACCTGTATTTTTCATTACCTTGTCTTTGAACAATATATTATACTTAAAAAATATTGTCCATATATTCCTAACAAACAAATCAACTGAGTAGATTAAAGCATCACACCAGATTCATCAATGAGGTCATAGACAGATGAGAGAAACATGTGACCCCTTAAGAATGACAAACACGCTTATTTCTGTCTCCATTCCAGTCCCTCCCACTTTGATTACACACACATCTGGTTGGCCATCTGGTTGGCCACGGACAACTGGGTCTATAATAAAAAAGAAGTGGCTAGGGCTTCCCTGGTGCCTCAAATTGTAAAGAATCTGTCTGCATTGCAGGAGATCCAGGTTCAATCCCTGCATTGGAAGACTCCCTGGAGAAGGGCATGGCTACCCACTCCAGTATTCTTGCCAGAGAATCCCATGGACAGAGGAGCCTGGTAGGCTACAGTCCATGGGGTCACAAAGAATCAGACACTACTGAGAACTAACTCACTTTCACTTCAGCAGCTAGAGAAGGGTTTATGAACTCATACATCTCAACCATCCAATGTTTACCTTAAAGCAGGTATACGTGCCTTCATCTTGTACCTTCACCAGGTAAAACACTGAGCTCATACATTTCCCCAATCACTGTTATTGATACAAATACAAACAAAAGAATGACCTATTGGCTTTTGTCCAAAAATCGTGATTCAGTGGCTCTGTTTAGACACCTCATAGAAAGGACATTTGTCTTTTCAGACACCAGCCTTTCCACTTCTGCCCTAAATCCTGTAATTTTCACTTACCTTCTATTTCATTTCCTTTCCATCCATCCATCTCCTCACTTCTGCCTTCAAGCACATCCAGGACATTTGCTATTAAAAGAAAAAAATTCAACACTGTAGCTTCCAACTAGTATTTATTTTATTTTTCCTCCCACTGCATTTTTAAAGTTTAACTTTCCACAGCCTCTCTCTAGATAAACTTTAAACAATACATATTATAAATACTTGAATATCTATAAAAGCTGAAATCTATTAAAGTGAAAAATCACTCATCTTCCCATAGCACCCAACTCTCTTTCCGAGAAGCAATCATTTTCATCACTATGTGTTCTTCCGAAGGTGGCCTTAACATGTTTAAGCATATGTTTAAGCATATTTTTATGTCTTGTTTATTTTTTACACAACTGATTAATTGAAATGCATCTTGTTCCATGTGTTGCTTTTTTTCTTACCTGATGTTTATATACCATGGAGGCTACAGAATATCTGTACATATGAAAACACCTAGGTTTATTTTTTGTTTATTTTGTTTGTTTATTTAAGAGCTGCTCAGTAGTCATTGCATGTGACTTCTATCATTTATTTACCTGTAAATTAGCACATAGGTGTCTCAAAATTTGATATTTCAGTAATACTGCCATGAATACCCTCTACATAATTCATTTGGCAAGTTTAAGATGGGCTTCCCAGGTGGTGCACTGGTTAAAGACTTTGCCTGTAATGCAGGAGGCACAAGAGATGAGGGCTCGATCCCTAAGTCCAGAAGATTCCCTATAGTAGGAAATGGCAACCCACTCCAGGATTCTTCCTGGAGAATTCCATGGATAGAGAAGCCTGGTGGGCAACAGTCCATGGGGTCGCAAAGAGTTGGACACAACAGAACAACTGAGTACAACACGCACACACATGTGTAAGATATGTTTCTAGGGAAGAAATTGCTCACTTAAAAACAGAATTTAAAAAAATCATTTAACCTTTTCTCTCTGAATTAGTCTATATTCTAGTCAAAATAACTCAATAATCCTTACTACCTAGTTACTTGCCCACCTTTCTACTGCTTTTCATGGCCATTTTGTGCACTTCTCTTTAAAAGCCCTTGCCACTCTTTCCACAAACTTGTTATCTTCTTTTCAATGAACCAAAATCCTTCTCCTTCATGAACCATCCTCTAATTCATTTGGCGAGGACACACTCCTGTTTCTTAATACTGCCATTAAATATCATTTACAATTAACTGTCATGACATTTACTGCTCTCAACTTGGTAATTTAGCTATTTGCATCAGTACTTTAGTTCCCGCCTACTGTCTTAGAAGGCAGTCCATACCTTTTTTGTTTGTTTCTTCCTCAGTTGCACTTAGCACAGACCTGTATATTAGTAAATGTTTGTTGCATGAGTATATTATTAAATAAATTAATGAAAATGAATAAATGAACAAGTGAAAGAAATCTAAGTTTTGCAAAGAATCACAATTCAGTCTGAGAAGGCTGTGTGTATTCTTCCGGAATTTTTTCTTTGTATCTACCTGATAATTTTTATTTTCAAGGCCGCTGTTAGATGAATAAAATCTTACGGTACTTTGAATCCCTTCCAGATTGAGATAAATTGCAATCCCTTCAGGTTCAGCATTGCCCCCACACATTTGACATCCAAACGAAGATGTCATTAAGAAAATATTTTTCTATTCTAGTTGTGTATACAGGGTTAGATATTCATTCCTGTTACTAATAGAGAACAAATACATAGCTCATGAAGAAGAATCTATTCTATTCATCTTTGTTTGAGGAAGTTTTGCCTTCCCTGCTTGCCTCTGATATTTTCTTTTAGAGTCTAGATTCTACTGAGGTTTCAGGAAAAAACCTAGACCTCATGTAAAGCAAACTGCAGGGCTTCCGATTATTGTGTGAGAGATACACACTTGCGAGAATTACTATCGTAAAGCATCACTAACCACATTTGCCACCACTCACTATGCAAATAACAGAATTGGGGATTTTGTGGGATGAAACTCCGCCTTTCTCAACAAGACAGACTAAGGCAATAAATTGGGTCAAATGTTTAACAATTATAGGTATATATTTTTTTAATTTTAGACGTTCTCAAGTTTTGTAGTTAAAAAACTGTTTAAAAATGTAGATAATAGGATATTGCAATATTTTAAAATTACATTAGAAATGACAAGAAGGACTCTGGTCCCAACTCTGCCTCTGTCACATCATCCAGTCTGTTACCTCTCTGTCCTCCATCTTCTCATTGAATAAATGGCGATTTAGACTAGAAAATTTGAAGGTCCATTTAAGTCCTAATGATCTATTTAGGAGTGGAGCTCTGGAGATAGAAAACCTGCCTCCCAGATACAGTTCCACTATTTCGTGCTAAGTGAGTCTTGGCAAGTTATTTAAGTCTCTTTGCCTCCATTGCTTTCTTTTTTTTTCATTTGGGGCTAATGATGCCTATTTTACACAGTTACTGTGGGTGCAAATAAAACAAAGTAAGGGAAAAGAATTGCAAATTCCAAAGTCACTGTATGCAAATAGTAGTTATGAAAATAGTATTGGTATTTCTGTCTTAATTATGAATGGAGACAATTCTCATTTTTCTTGCACAGTGTTTTATTAGGTAGCATGTTTGGTGAATAAAGCGTGGTATGGCACATTCTCTCCATAACCTAAGCTCTATTTTTTTTATAAGGTTCAAAACTCTGGGAAAGTCAAGTTATGTCTTTTAGCCACAAGCTTTCAATACCCCTAGGAAACAAAAAAATCTTTGTTTTTTTTTTTTTTTAGAGAAAGGAATAAATGCTAATATAAAAGAAGAGTATCAAATGCCCTTCAGGAATATTTGAAAATAAGCCAACTAATATCGAGAAGTGCTTAAACATTTCTAGCCTCCCTGTATTTCTAATAGTAGGTAACAGTTTACATTTAAGTTTCAGACAGTTTTTAAGGATTTCACATGCATTAATTCCATTAATTTCAAAGTGAAAAATTTATCATTTTAATTTTATCCATGAGCTTAATTGGAGAATACTTTAAATAATTTGATCAAAGTCAGATTGCTAGGTAACCTAGTCACCATTTCAATTCACACAATTCAGGTCATCATCAGAGATTATGATTGTACTTGGTTCAGAAAAGGTGTTGAATAACAACAACAACAAAATATAGCTTAGTAGTAAAAATTACTCCCCACTTGGATATCCTAGTCATAGAAATAAAATTTAGTATTAAAACTTGTTTATTATTCTGGCATTTTTAAATATAGTTTGAAAAGAATGGAGAGTCTATATGAGATAAGAGGTCGGTATGCAGCAAAAGGAGGTGGGAAAGTTCATTTACAAGTTCATGATAATTTTTGTTTCTTTCAGGTAAATTAGCCACTCTCTTGTATTTATCATTTCTGTAGAAGATGAACACTGATATTAACTGCCATTTGAAAGCCAGTATCAACGCCACCTATAATAGTATCAGTATCAAAACAGGTTAGCATTAGTAGACAAAAAAATATTTCTGATCATCAAAACTATAAACAAAAATGGACCATCCAATTATTTTCTTCGCTTTTTCTTGCATTTCTTAAAAATATTGCCAAAACATTGAGAAGGAGTGGCAAAGAATACATGAATTCTTAACACATGTCTGCCCTTTGAAGAACAATGGTCATATTGTTATTATTTTCCTTTCTTTATGTAAGTGTGAAGATTGACTTTATTTGTGTTTTGATTATTTACTATGTTTGATTATAAAATGTAACAAGTTCATCATCAGTAACATTTGTCTCCATTTCAATTAGAAACTAAATGAAAAGTCTAAAACCACCAAACCTTTATCATTACAACAATACTACCAAATGGAAGCAACTGGAGATTTTGAGACAATAACTTGCCTTAATTGCTTTGGACTTAAAAAGCTTTTAGCATCTAAGAGCAATTATATCACTAATTTTAACAACATGAATAGGTCATTGAATCAAATTGGAAAAGGTGGTATTGCTCAGAACATGATTTATTTACTTTCCATAGATGAAATATTATTTTATTTAAAAAAATAAGGTTGTTTGAAGTCTGGCTAGCTAAAGTTACAGTGATCATGGTAGCATAGAATTAAAGTTACAGTGAGCTAGGTAATATGGAATTAAAGGATCAGAAGCACAGACTATCCCAGAGAATGAGAGAATACTGTTTCATCAAATCTAAGACACTGGGTGCATTTACATACTATCAAATTTATGGCTTGAGGAATCCAGTTCCCTTTGTGTGAGTGTGTGTCTGTGTCTGTGTGTATTTCAACCTGTCTTTGGTACAGATGCTGTCGTTTACAAATGCACCTTTGTGCGCACATGCCACAATAGCTGTGAAGAGGTATTGGCAGAAAGATCCTTAAACACGAGGATCGCATTTCTTGGGAAGAGAGTGAGGGAGGCTATTCTCTAAGCATTAGTTGCTGTGCTTGCTAACTCAGAACTTCACTTTAAACTAGCTTTTGAAATTGTACCCCCCACCCCCGCAGATTTAAGGCAGTTAATATAGGTCCTTTGTTTTACATCTAGTTTGTTCTTAAGTGGGGAAGAATATCCTTCAGTCTTCTGCCTGAAGAGTTTAAAGCCCCCAGTTACCAGAAAGGTACTTGAAAAAGGTTCACAGGAAACAGTGTCCTCTTGCAAAACAAGAAACTAGGAGAAAATGCAGTGCTCTATTTCTAGCAATATATAATTAGCAAACCATTCTCCATAAAGCAAGCAAATAGAATATGAAATACAGAAACAAATGGAGTCCTCTTAAAAAAGGACACTCCTCTCATTTCTTGGTTTTTAAAATGAAATCCTTAACTGTATTTTTGTAGGTGATGTACAAGTGGCATAAATTGCACTATAAAAAACTTCATATAAATGTGCATACATATACGTGTACACGTATTTATACTCCTCCAGATAGATTTGGATATCCGTAAGGACAGATACGAATATATATCCACCTAGATGGACAGATAAAGATTTAGATATAAATATACATTAAGAGAAGAAAGAACAAAAGAAAGAAAAGAGAACAGAAGGAAAGAGCAGAACGAAGGAGGGGGAAGGAGAGAGAGAGACAGATTTTATGAGGAGGGGATCTTGCAGGATCTGAGAACCACTTCATTTGCTTTCATACCCTTTGCTTCTTAGCAGCTATAGAGCTGAGTGGAGTATTCTCACCAGGCTTAGAGAAAAAAGGAAAATTTTCTTGCCTCTTTTTCTCTAACCCCTCCAATTAAATCCCTGCCAACAACCTGTACTTAGTCTCAAAGCATCTCTACATAATGCGGGGGATTACGCTGAACTATACTCTGAAATTGAGAATACCCATTCAATTGTGTATTTCCATATAGAGAAGACATTATAAAAATGAAACCAATTCAATCAATAGTTTATATTTTAGAATCTATAATAAAACATAGAAACAACAACAACAAAAAAAGGAAATGTAGATTGATACACAAATACTCTTCAGGCAAATGTAGATTGACATCACAGTATTTATGAAACACCAATTAAAAGATGCATGTTCTAATTGCGACGATGAATATTCCTTTCACAGAACATCATAAATGCTCAAGTTGTCCTCAACCTAAAGAAAAAATATATAATTATATCGCCACCTAGTGGATACCACTGGCAAAGCAGGTGTAAGAAGTAAAAGCTAAAAAATTCTCACCACATAATAAAAAGCAGCAAATCAGGCTTGTTATAAAAATCTCGAAAATGAACCCCAAGTTAATTTGTGATGTCTTGGTGGATTTTAGGAATACTAGAGTACTCCTGTTTTCAGTGTTTTGTGTAGAACAGCGTTATTCTGTCTCTGGATTTCAGAAAACGGTGTCCACTTCTCTTTCATAGGCAAGGTGTCTTCCCTGAGGAGCATTAAGTCAACTTTATATTATGCATTTGAACCATGCATTGAAGCTGGTCTTAGAGAAATGTGTACTTTAAATAGGACTGAAGATTAATTTGTTTGATTTGATGTGATTTGGCAGTATATATTGCCTCTTAAATTTTTGTCTGAAGAACGATGAGCTTGATGATTATCACTAGAAGCCAAAGGATATTCCAGATAAAGCAAAAATTAAAATTATAAAGAGATCTTTGCATTATATTAAGGACCTGCCTATTAGCAATTATTTTGACGTTAGTGAGGGAAAAGCTCAGACAAACTCATTCAAAATTAAAGCTTTACAGAAAGGTTATTTGGTGCAATTTAATTTCTTAAAAAAAAAAAAAAAAAGGCTGTAGCATTTTTTAACCAACACAAACATTTTTACTGTAGGACCCAATGAAAAATTTTATTTTGTCTCTCTCCCTTAAGTATTCAAGGGAATGTTATAAATATTTAAAAGCTGTGATTTACAGCTATAAGATCTAAAAGCAGTGGACTGAAATAATCTTCACCATGTAATATGTTTAGCACAATAATGTTCATCACAAAGACGTGTATCTGGTGTATGTTTTGAGGGGAGGGTAAAAATGCACTTACTGGAAAGCCAGTGAATAGATAGCAGTAAAATGCCATGATTTCTCAACATTCAAAAAGTACATTAAAATACATCATTGCTAGTAAACCAAGATCATTGATAATTTTAAAGAAACTGTTGGATCCAAACTAGGGACGACTTTTAAAAATCATAAATTTATTTTTTAAAAAAAGAATGGAGGGAAAAAAGAATTGTTTAGAATTAAACAGGAAAAAGCAGTAGCGCTTATATATTCTCCATGGTAGACAGGGATGAAGACTTGCAATTTATGGATTAGATATTCTACATATCTAGAAAGGATATTATTAATCCTAGAAAAAACTATTCAACAATAAAGTTATACCACTAAAAATTATAGTTGCTGATAAAAAGTAAAATAAAATAGCAGCAGGAAAAATAAAATTTCAAAATAGTCCATCAACTGATATGCTAACATTGATTTCATTTGTGCTGTTTTTTGCTTGTTGTTTATATTCTCCTTTGCATTTGCTTTTAAGTTTTCAGATCTAAAACATCATGTATTTCTAAGTAATGGAACAGCTTTTGGATAACATTTTCACAGTGCTAGCACATTTAATATCCTGCTACCTAACTCTACCATTTTCAAAACTGATATTAAAGACAATTTTCTAATTTAGTAACAAGTAAAAGAACAAAAACTTATAAAAAAATTTTTTCATAAAGATTCTCTCTTTAAAATTTGGCTGGCATGTTTCTGATCCAAGGATCAGAAATTGAATTATGTATATCAGTATTTGGTATAATATTTTAAGTCTGTATCATGGTAACTGAGAAAGCTAATTTACTAATATAGCTGCTTCCAGCATATAATAACAGAAATAAGACTTTTTTCTACAAACACATCCCTGCAAATGTCTTTGAAATTTTTCCCAGGCCTTTGTCTCATTTCTTGTGAAACTAAATATAGATCCTATGCCTGCTGTTTTCCTTCTACTAAAGATTTAAATTTAAGAAATAATAGATGCCTGTCTAGACAACCCTAAAATTGTTTTACTTACTGATGTATGGATGACTGATAAATGTCATCTTTTCTGCCTGCAGTGCATTTTGAATCTAGTCCACTGACATTTGTCTGTAGTTGACCTGGGTCTGCATTTTAGATTTACATGAAACATTTAAGTTTTACAACTATAAACCTCTCTATTTCATTGTTCCTACTCTACATCCAATACAATAAAACAATTAGATCCTCTACCTTGTTTCTTCTTCCTCACATGGATGTTTTTAATTAAACCAGCAGGGAAGATTGTAATCAAACGAAAGGCAATGGAATTTACTTCATCCCTTACCTAGTGAAACAATTATTAAATTCCCTAGCTTCATATTTCTCATACCGATAAAATTAAATCTGCAGCTCTGCTAGGAAGAGTGGGGGAAAAAAGAGCAGTGCCAAGTAATCAAAGCCTATAGGTCTTCAGAACAATAATGCAAAATATATAACTCTGTTGTCTGGAAAATTGTTAGCTTACTCCTGTAGATTTCATATCAGTTTTCCTCATTTTCACTTTATTGGGAAGTGTTCCTATATTTTACACATAATAACAGAACAGTAGCCCTTAGAAACGTGGTTATAAGACCTAATTAGGTTATTTCTGAACAATGTTTTTATAGAATAATGGTTTACCTTGAGTTGACCCACGGTTCTATTGAAAGAAATAGCTTTTCTGCTTATGTTATATTATAAACGTGAAATTACCAAGAACATGAATACGAAGAAGTGCTTTGCAAGCTGTGTGTCTATGAGTCTTTGTTAGACATCTCATTACCCTGATACACTGTGACATGTGACATTCCCACTTTTCACCTTTTACACTACTTACGATGCTTGGACAAGTTTAAAAATTTATACAGAAAACAATCATCCTTACATTTTTAACATGTAGAGAAAATTTACATAATCGCTAGCCGATAAAGAAACAAAGAATTTGAGCAGCTAGAGAAGTGATACTTCAATAATATGAACAATGATTCCTGACAGCATTCCATCTAATTTAGGTTTGCACTAGACATTTAGCTGGCAATAACTGGTGAAAACGTTTTTCCTATGTCCAACTTCGTTGCACTTATCTCAAATATATCAGTCTCCATCATTTGACTATGAGATTAAAAGCAGAAAACATAACATCTGTCACTATCAAATGCTTCACTCATGGTAGGCATTCAATCAATGTTAAATGGATTAATGGATTAATTAATATTAAAGGAATGAATAAATGTGATGACAGTTGAAATGTTGATATCATGTCACCAAATCCAGACTCCATCCTCTTTAACATCAAAATATTAAAAAGCAATAGTTGTTGATTTTCTCCAGAATCCCATAAAGGACCCTGAAAGTCATAGGTGAAGTTAACCAGCAGATAAAAGCATGAAGACCCTGAAAAGAAAAAAAATAGAATAAATACTGTCTGACTGAAGTGTGTATTTGGATAAGAGGAAGAAAAAACAATTAAAGTAAACATAATTGCTTAATATTTTAATTGTGAATTTGAAGCTTTAAGCTACATTAATTGAAGGCTCTTAATGAAAATTAGGCTGTAATTCTAACTTCATGATGCTCCTTTATGATTTATTTTGTCTGGTTTCAAAATGAGTCCATGTTCTGTGAGGAATGCAGACTCTAATTTATGAAGTGATTTATATAGACATATGCAGACGACTTTGGCTGAAACTGGTGTTTGGCCAGGGATCCAGGAAATAGAGTTATATCTGTGGCAAATGTGACTACAGTCAATGCAAATTTTGCAGACAATAAAATTAGTAAGATGATAATGATTTTTGAAAGCAATTTACAAAGATAAAGTATGGTATCTTGCACTGTTTTAGACATAGATATGGATACAGGAAGTCAAGAAAAGTGTATAAGAAAAGTTAAAAAAAATCCTTTCAGAATAAAAAGAGAGAGAATATTACCAGAAGGAACATAATGAATGAAATTAGACAAAATGTAAGTGACTGCATTATTAATTCCTTAAAGAATTATTATCAATTGACTTAATTATTATTGTTCCATCAATTTCTTCTTTATTTGCTGCTAGTTAATGAAGATGCAAAGTAAAAAAAGAATTCCTTAAACTTGCAATCAGAATAGATATTTAATAATTTAGAAGATAGATTTAATAAATTTACCTGAATGCAATACAGAAAGAGAAAAACAAATATGAACCTGACTTTGAAATTTCAAGGCGAGAAGGCAAAGACACTAAATATATCTAATAGACGTTGTTAAGTCTCACTTTTGATATAGTGGAATAAGTTTGCATTGGACTGACCTTCTTACAGGTATTTATTGCTTTAAACTCTGGGCAAAATACCATCAAACAGCTACCTTATGGGTTTGAAGAGTCAATAAAGGAGGCCTATTTTGAATGAGACCAGATGATTGGAAATATAAACTGTAAAGAGGTGATACCCTGTGGCTTTAGCTTCAGGGCAGGCCCAGTTTGCAACAGAGCACAGGTTGACCCAAGCTCCTTTAGAAAACCTACTATATTTCAGGCCTAAAAATAGCAAGACAGGACAACCAGGGAAGTCAGAATGTGAGAGAAACACACAAAAGAGACAGACAAGGGAGCCCAGTCCCTTGTGTAACATCTACCACATCCTAGACACTGATACCAAGCTGCTGCTGCTGCTGCTGCTAAGTCGCTTCAGTCGTGTCCGACTCTGTGCGACCCCATAGACGGCAGCCCACCAGGCTCCCCGTCCCTGGGATTCTCCAGGCAAGAACACTGGAGTGGAGTGCCATCACCTTCTCCGGATACCAAGCTAACACCAACAAATGCAAGAAGCAAGCTATAAACAGTCTAGCTAATAAAAACCCTCAAACTGAACTGCCCACTGCAAAAAGTTTGTAGTTTGCATCATCACCACATGGATTCAATGCTAGATCAAAAAGCATCATAATTGTTGGAGGAAGCTAACAGAATCCAGAGACTCCACAACGTAATATTCAAAATTCAAGGAATACAGTGCAAACTTGCTTGTTGAACAAAGGCCATCAACATCACTGTGAGAGGACGTTGGTATGAGACGAGGATTTTAAAGAAGCTATTATAGTTATGCCCAAAGAGTGAAGGGAAATATTTTTGTAATCAAAGTCAGGAATAGAAAATATAAAAAGAATTGTAGGTTGAATTGAATCATGCCTCCCTCCCCTCAAGTATGTTGAAGTCCTAATCTCTGTTGCTTGGGTCTCCTAATCACCGGTGCTTTCTCATTTGGAAACAGGGCTTTTGATGATGTGTTGTTGTTCAGTTGCCAAACCAAGTTTGACTCTTTGCGACTCCATGGACTGCCGCACACCTGGCTTCCCTGTCTTTCACTATCTCCTGGAGCTTGCTCAAACTCATGTCCATTTGTTGATGTAGCTAGTGAAAATGAGGTCCTCCTGGAATAGGGTGAGCTATATCCAGTTATTATATTTTTATATAAAAATAGACTCAGACACAGAAAAGACACGTGGCAGGATGCCTTGCAAAGGCGGAGGTCGAGATTGGAGTTTTGCTGCCACAAGCAAAGGAATGCTAGGAATTGCCTGACGAGGTGAGAAAATAAACTCTTTCCAGAAGTCTTTAGATGGAGCATGGCCCTGATGACACCTTAATTCCAGACTTCCAGCCACCAGAACTTGGAGAAAAGACATCTCTATTGTTTTAAGTTACCTAGTTTGGGATAATTAGTTATAGCAGCCCTGAAAAACAAATGCAATAATCAAATGGAAATTTTTAAACTGCATTTAAAAAATACAATTCACATACATACACTACCATGTGTGAAATAGACAGCTGGTGGGAATCTGCTAGTCACAAGAAGCTCAGCTCGGTGCTCTGTGAAGATCTGGACAAGCAGTATTGAGAGGAGGGAAGGAGGTCCAAGAGCAAGGGGACATATGTATACATGTAGCTGATTGACTTTGATGTGCAGCAGAAACTAACACAACACTGTCAAGTTACAAGACGTAAAATAAAAGAGAAAAAATTTTAAAATACAATATAGAAACTTTCAAAATGCACTGCTGCTGCTGTTAAATCGCTTCAGTTTTGTCCGACTCTGTGCGACCCCATAGACGGAAGCCCCCCAGGCTCCCCCGTCCCTGGGATTCTCCAGGCAAGACCACTGGAGTGGGTTGCCATTTCCTTCTCCAATGTGTGAAAGTGAAAAGCGAAAGTGAAGTCACTCAGTCGTGTCCGACCCTTAGCGACACCATGGACTGCAGCCTACCAGGCTCCTCCATCCATGGGATTTTCCAGGCAAGAGTACTGGAGTGGCTTGCCATTGCCTTCTCTGCATAGACTGCTAGATGGGCTTAATAGCAGAACGGAGATGATAGAGTAAAAGGTCAATAACTTTGAAACAAACCAATAGAAAGTACACACTCTGAAGAATATATACTGACTTATAAGAGTAGTGTAACTATTTTGGAAAAAAAAAAAACTTAGAGGCATAAAATAATCCAAATGAGTAACTTTCACTCTACCCACATATATGACTTTTAAAGAGACTGTAAGAATGATAAATTAAAAGAAAGTGTGAGAATTTACTTATAAATTTATAAACTTTTTATAAGGGCCAAGAAACCAATGATCAAAAGAGGAATGAAAACCTATTTATATAGAAATGAATGTGTGGGAAAGGTACCTAGGAAAAGAGGGTGTAGATGACACTTTCTGGATGATAATAAGGTCTCAGTTATGTATGTGCTGACAGATGATTGAAGTAGTTGAGAAAATCCACTGGAATATAAAGATTTTGGAAAATGGAAAAGTATTAATAATAAAGCATTAATGTAGATATTAAAATCACAGAGATTATTGAGAGGGAATAGAGTGAAGAAAATAAAATAGGTCTGGTTCTAAATTTTCTGAATAAACTCATTTAAATAACACTTACTGAGCTTCTATTAGGTACTAATCACTGTACAGGAGAATGTCTTAGGGATTAAAGTAAATAGCTATGAGGGTGTATGTAAAATGGATGGGATAAATGTCAACAGAGCTAAGTTGCTGAGGTCTGGTGCAGCCAAAGTTCTGGACGTGGGAATGGAAGACCTCCCTGGCAGTCCAGTGGTTAAGACTCCACACTTCCACTTCAGGGCCACATGTTCAATCCCAGATGAGGGAACTAAGATTTCACATATCAGGCAGTGCATTCTAAAATGAAATAATAGTTGAAATGGGGAGTGAGGAATGTTCTCTTCCTGAATCTGAGGATGCAGGGGAATTGAAGAAGCAAAGACTACAATGTTAAAGCGAAGTCCTAGAGTCAGAAGAACTGCAAATTAGCACTGAGGGACAAAAAGATGGCAGGAACAGTTATTAATATTTTATTTCAGAGGTGAAAAGAGAGACTGACAGCAGTATGTTAAAGAATACAGAGAGTAGAAGGAGCAATGGATGCAAGGAATTGGTCAAAGGCAGATTTTTAAAAGAACAAGATTAAGCTGATTAAGACTGAGAGAAGTAGGAAGCAGATTTTTTAAAGTATGACTCAATTACCCAATGGCATATCAGTCAGTTCAGTACAGTTCAGTTGTTCAGTTGTGTCCATTCTTTGTGACCCCATGAATTGCACCACATCAGGCCTCCCTATCCATCACCAACTCAAGGAGTTCTCTCAAACTCATATCCATCGAGTCGGTGATGCCATTCAGCCATCTCATCCTCTGTCGTCCCCTTCTCCTCCTGCACCCAATCCCTCCCAGTATCAGAGTCTTTTCCAATGAGTCAACTCTTTGCATAAGGTGGCCAAAGTATTGGAGTTTCAGCTTCAGCATCAGTCCTTCCAATGAACACCCAGGACTGATCTCCTTTAAGATGGATTGGTTGGATCTTCTAGCAGTCCCAGCAACTCTCAAGAGTTTTCTCCAGCACCACAGTTCAAAAGCATCAATTCTTCGGCGATCAGCTTTCCTCAAAGTCCAACTCTCACATCCATACATGACCACTGGAAAAACCATAGCCTTGACTAGACAGATCTTTGTTGGTAAAGTAATGTCTCTGCTTTTTAATATACTATCTAGGTTGGTCATAACTTTCCTTTCAAGAGTAAGGGTCCTTTAATTTCATGGCTGCAATCACCAGCTGCAGTGATTTTGGAGCCCAAAAAAATAAAGTCTGACACTGCTTCCACTGTTTTTCCATCTATTTCCCATGAAGTGATGGTCCAGATGCCATGATCGTTGTTTTCTGAATGTTGAGCTTTAAGCCAAATTTTTCACTCTCCTCTTTCACTTTCATCAAGAGGCTTTTGAGTTCCTCTTCACTTTCTGCCATAAGGGTGGTGTCATCTGCATATCTGAGGTTATTGATATTTCTTCTGGCAATCTTGATTCCAGCTTGTGCTTCTTCCAGCCCAGCGTTCCTCATGATGTACTCTGCATAGAAGTTAAATAAGCATGGTGACAATATACAGGCTTGATGTACTCCTTTTCCTATTTGGAACCAGTCTGTTGTTCCATGTCCACTTCTAACCATTGCTTCCTGACCTGCATATAGGTTTCCCAACAGGCAAGTCAGGTAGTCTAGTATTCCCATCTTTTTCAGAATTTTCCACAGTTTATTGTGATCCACACAGTCAAAGACTTTGGCATAATCAATGAAGTAGAAATAGATGGTTTTCTGGAACTCTCTTGCTTTTTCCATGATCCAGTGGATGTTGGCAATTTGATCTCTGGTGCCTCTGCCTTTTCTAAAACCAGCTTGAACATTTGGAAGTTCACGGTTCACATATTACTGAAGCCTGGCTTGGAGAAATTTGAGCGTGACTTTACTAGCGTGTGAGATGAGTGCAACTGTGTGGTAGTTTGAGCATTCTTTGGCATTGCCTTTCTTTGGGATTGGTATGAAAACTGACCTTTTCCAGTCCTGTGGCCACTGCTGAGTTTTCCAAATTTGCTGACATATTGAGTGCAGCACTTTCACAGCATCATCTTTCAGGATTTGAAATAGCTCCACTGGAATTCCATCACCTCCACTAGCTTTGTTTGTAGTGATGCTTTCTAAGGCCCACTTGACTTCACGTTCCAGGATGTCTGACTCTAGATGAGTGATCATGCCATTGTGACTATCTTGTTCATGAAGATCTTTTTTGTACAGTTCTTCTGTGTATTCCTTCCACCTCTTCTTAATATCTTCTGCTTCTGTTAGGTCCATACCATTTCTGTCCTTTATTGAGCCTATCTTTGTATGAAATGTTCCCTTGGTATCTCTAATTTTCTTGAAGAGATTTCTAGTCTTTCCCATTCTGTTGTTTTCCTCTATTTCTTTGCATTGATCAGTGAGGAAGGCCTTCTTATCTCTCCTTGCTATTCTTTGGAACTTTGCATTCAGATGTTTATATCTTTCCTTCTCTCCTTTGCTTTTCACTTTTCTTTTCAAAGCACTTTGTAAGGCCTCCCCAGACAGCCATTTTGCTTTTTTGCATTTCTTTTCCATGGAGATGGTCTTGATCCCTGTCTCCTGTACAATGTCACGAACCTCCGCCCATCGTTCATCAGGCACTCTATCTGATCTAGTCCCTTAAATCTATTTCTCACTTCCACTGTATAATCATAAGGGATTTGACTTAGGTCATACCTGGTCTAGTGGCTTTTCCTACTTTCTTCAATTTCAGTCTGGATTTGGCAATAAGGAGTTCATGATCTGAGCCACAGTCAGCTCCTGGTCTTGTTTTTGCTAACTGTATAGAGCTTCTCCATCTTTGGCTGCAAAGAATATAATCAATCTGATTTCAGTGTTGACCATCTGGTGATGTCCATGTGTAGAGTCTTCTCTTGTGTATAGATATATACACAATGGAGTATGTGAAAGTGAAGTTGCTCAGTCATGTCCGACTCTTTGCGACCCCATGGGCTGTCGCCTACCAGGCTCCTCTGTCCAGTGGATTTTCCTGGCAAGAGTACTGGGGTGGGGTGCCATTTCCTTCTCCAGGGAATCTTCCCAACCCAAAGATTGAACCCGGGTCTCCCGCATTGCAGGCAGACGCTTTACCGTCTGAGCCACCAAGGAAGTCCCTACAATGGGGTATCAGTCAGTTCAGTTCAGTTGCTTAGTCGTGTCCGACTCTTTGCGACCCCATGAACCACAGCACGCCAGGCCTACCTGTCCATCACCAACTCCCGGAGTTCACTCAAACTCATGTCCATAGAGTCGGTGATGCCATCCAGCCATCTCATTCTCTGTCATCCCCGTGTCCTCCTACCCCCAATCCCTCCTAGCATCAGACTTTTCCAGTGAGTCAACTCGTTTCATGAGGTGGCCAAAGTATTGCAGTTTCAGCTTTAGCGTAAGTCCTTCCAATGAACACCCAGGATTGATCTCCTTTAGAATGGACTGGTTGGATCTCCTTGCAGTCCAAGGGACTCTCAAGTCTTCTCCAGTACCACAGTTCAAAAGCATCAATGGGGTATAGATGTAGATAAATAGATGAAAAGAATTTTGTTGTAGGTGGGTGTGCATGTGACCATGAGTATGTATATGTTCATGTGTATGTGTGTGTGTGTGTGTGTGCGCATAGGTACACACTTACAACTCTGAATACTGAGAAAAGTGAGGTTAAGAAATATAAAGACTGGAGAGTTAGTGTAAGAAGTATATGTTTCTTTTAAAAATTGCTTGGGATTTCCTGGTGGCTTAGTGGTGAAGAATCCACTTGCCAATGCAGGACACGTAGGTTCAGTCCCTGGCCCAGGAAGATCCCACATGCCGTGGAGCAACTAAGCCCATGCACCACAACTACTGATCCCATGCTCCAGAGCCTGGAAGCCACAACTACTGAGCTCATTTGCTACAGCTACTGAAGCCTGTGCACCCTAGAGCCCGTGCTCTGCAACAAGGGAAGGCACTGCAGTGAGAAAACCATGCTCTTCAACTAGAGACTATCTTTCACGCGCTGAAGCTAGACAAAAAGCCAGTGCAGCAATGAAGACCCAGCACAGCCAAAAATAAATAAATAAAGTTATTTCCTTTTAAATTGCTTGGATTAATTTAATGAAATTTGGTTGGTGTGGAATAGAAGGAGGTACATTTCCAAAAAGCGCTAAAGACAATGTAATGTTTATATGATAGAAAGCACTCTTAAAAGTAATTCGATTTTAAGAAGTTTCTATTTTCAACACTCAGTCAATTATATCCATCTAGTTATTTAGATTCAGTGCTTTTTACTTGTATAGCACCCCTTGAACCAACATAATGACACTTCACAGATATTTATATATAAAAACAGTATCTGGTTGGAATAAACTATTGTCTGTGTCTTTAGCAAAGTACAAATTCACATGCCATTGTGAACTGAAAGGAAGAGCTGATGCAGAGAGATGTAGACGGAAAGGATAAGAGCAATCTCATAATTCAGCAAGCAATCACTATCAGCACCATTTTTTCCTAACAATAAGAAGCAAAATACATTATATTTAAGTGCAACAAAACTTGTTCTTGTCATTGTTGTAGTTTTTAAATCAAGGGCTTCCTACACCTCAAATTCAGCAGATCCCATTTTGACACCTTTCTGCACATGGTGCTGTTGACCCCATTTCAATTACAGTGATTGGAATTGTTTGATCCACTCACTCTTACTAACTTAGTAGTTAAACTAGTTTCTCAAAGAAATGAAAACTTTTTTAAAAAGTTCAATTGATGATTTAGTTGTTAAGTCAAGTTCGGCTCTTGTGACCCCATGGACTGTAGCCTTCCAGATTCCTCTGTCCGTGGGATTTCCCAAGCAAGAACACTGAAGAGGATATCCAGACATTTGCTTCTCCAGGGGATCTTCCTGACCCAGGGATTGAACCCGGGTCTCCTGCATTGCAGGCAGATTCTTTACCAAGTGAGCCACTAATGTATACTCACCTGAAAACTGGAAAAAAATATTGAAAGAAATTAATCATAATATTATTCCAAAATAAACAGCACCATGATATCTTCTCATATTTTAGACATATTTAATAATGTCTGTCTTACTACATATATGATTTGCAAACTGATTTTTTTCATTTTATATTATATTGAAAAGTATTTCTTGGATTTTAACCATTATTTAAATAATTGTTTCATATACGTGAATGTTCCATTACTTATTTGTAAAGGTATTTTTTTTTAATTTGGGCCCTTAATGAAAAAATTGACTACAACATACAACACTCTCAATATATGTCAATTTGAGCATAAAGAAAGCAACTTATATGCACACAATACATATATAAATATGTATGAACTATGGAATTGATCTGGTTCTCTGGTGATAACTGCTAAATCTTTTTCATAAAAATTAATAAATTTATCAGTCAATTGTAGTTCTGGTGAGTGTCTCTGTTCTGATTCTGGGCTGGGTCCTCACATTTTGTTGTTCCAACTTCCGGTGTGATTCTGCATGCCTCACTGGGTAACAATAGCAGTAAAATAAATTTGCAGAGGATAACTTTCTAAGTTTATAAATGTTTAAAGATAATTTTTTAGTAAAATATTTGTTACAAACAATATTTTTGTTTTTAAAACTCAGCTATTTCTATTTCTGCTCACTACTGAACACCTCTGAGAGGTTCAAAGTTTCAGGATGTCTAGTGCAGGCGACTGGGGTTTTATCTCCCCCTGCAACCTGGTGGGTTGAAACAACTACAGCTGGTGTCATTTGGAAAAAATTTTTCTTCCTTTTTTTAATTAGTTTTTATTGGAGTATAGTTGCTTTACAATTTTGTGTTAGCTTCTACTGCACAGCAAAATGAATCGACCATATACATACATATATCCATTCCCTTTTGGACTTCCTTCCTATTCAGGTCACCACGGTGCATTAAGTAGTGTTCCCTGTGTTACAAAGTAGGTTCTCATTAGTTAGCTATTTTATACATAATATCAAGAGTGTATCATATGCATACTCAGTCTTCCAATTCCTTCTACCTCTTTTCTTCCTTGGTATCCATACACTTGTTCTCTAACTCTTTATCCCATTCCTGCTTTGCAAACTGGACATCTATACCATTTTTCTAGATTGAACATATATGTGTTAATATACGATGTTAATGGAAGAACCTTTTTTCAAATCTTGGAAATACATTAGTTACAGTCTGTATTGCATCACCAGCATTCTTTCCAGTGACTACAATGATTCTGTAAAAGAGTTCAGATGTCACTTATGGGTTTGTGTTTGAACTCTTTAACATTGTGAATGTACAAATTAATTTACTTTGTAGTGCTCAACAAAAATATTACTAAATGTATTCCCCAGACTACCCTATAAGTATTCCCACCGTTATCCAGGAAGAATCAGAAGAGTCACATATGAATTGAACAGCAGTTAGTCTTTTAGATATTTAGTTCTCTCTGAAAGGATAACAGGGCTTCCCTGGTGGCTCAGATGGTAAAGAATCTGCCTGCAATGCAGGAGACCTGGGTTAGATCCCTGGGAGGAGGGGATGGCAACCCACTCCAGTATTCTTGCCCAGAGAATCCTCATGGACAGAGGAGCCTGAAGCCATGGGGTTGCAAAGGATAACAAACTTTTTATAGTTTAAGGAAAAGGATAACAAACTTTTTTTATAGTTTTAGCCTACAGTCAGTTATGGCTTATTTAAGGCATATCCAGTCCTTAAAGGATGGATAAAATGATACATATCAGAAAGGGGAAATATGGTATAAATTTTTCTTGCTGATTTTTTATTTTTGGTTTGGGGCTTCATTGTCTGCATCTGAAACTATAATATATTCTTTCAAAGTCTATCCGGAGTCTGCAATAAGGAGGGCTAGCTAGTCTGAGACACATGAGCACCCTAATAAGGCTCATAATTTTATATCCCTTCAAACAAATATTGTCAAACTACTATTCGACAATTTTTAAAATCAAGGAGATGCTGGGATCTATTAAGAAGGAGAAGGGAAAACAAAGAATTGCAGATGGCCATATCATGCTGGCTTGAGGAATTCATATCCAAACTCCAAGTTACAAGCACACATGCATTTTCCACTTTGCAAAACACTAGGCAGTTATCTCCTAAGTCAAGTGTTGCACATGACAAGGAGGATCGGGGAAGTATTCTATCTTCCAATTATTTACAGAACTTTCCCTGAAGACAGTTTTAGGAAACACAACCTTCTTCATCCTTTTACATTTCTGGAGATGTTGGAGGTGTTTAACCATCTAGGCTAGGACATTGAGTAGTTCTCCTTAAAACAGTTCTGATATTTTCAGTTTTATTATAGTTGTCTAATTTTGAGACAGTTACCTCTATGTATCGTAAGCGTTATAGATTTGATTTTTTAAAATGTCTTTACTTCATCTAAAAATATGGGCAAGTCTCATTAGAGACTGAGGAGATATATGAGTAGGACAATTCTAAACAGAAAGGGAAATAAAGCTTCTTATCCTCATCAGAGGGTTTCTATTTCTCCCTCCTTCCCTTTTCATTCCCTCCCTTGTTTCTCTTTCAGCAATCTTCCTTTTTTCCTTACACAAAATCCCATATCAAAATTTCTTTTTCTGGCTTCATTTCCACATGCCAATTCTTTCAGCTAGAATTTGTCATAGCTTTATCTATTCCCCTGAAACCTATGTTTTGATGCCATATCTTCTAAATAATAACCATGTATATGATGAATGATGACACAATGAGATACACTTGGATTTCTTGGTAATTTGTATTATTGAATTAATTACCATAAATTTAAACTAGACAAACAGTGAGGTGTTTTTTTTTTTTTTTCCTCCCAATGGACAGACAATTTCAAAGCCCTTAAATAAGGTCAGGTAGGAAACTTACAAATACTCTAGGTAATTTTTATTTAGGTAATGAATCTAAACACCTTCTCAAACATCTATATTTAAATCCAGGTAGATTAGGATTCAGAATCACCTGCGAACATCATTTACTGACTGCTCTGGGAAGGTCATGAAGACACTTTTAAGTCTCAATCTTCTCACCATAAAATGGAGATATTAATAGTATCTATTAATATTAATTCAAACATGAGTTTGAGAGTCAAGTGAAAAACATGCACATAAAGTACTTAGTACAGTGTGTGGGAAATAGAGGCATGTAATAATATTATCTGCTATTATTGGTATTATTTGTCCAAGTAATCATTAAAATAATTAGGATCCTATTGGTTTACTGGCTTAATTTTATATAGTCTGTGTTCAGACATTACAGAATACATAAGTATCAGAGTTTATATATTATATTTAAAGTATCTTTATACCCTGGGGTCTAATGAACTGATTTATACAACTATGAATTATATTTTTAAAGTGTTCAGTAATATATAATTATAAAATACCATATTATCAATGTACTTTTCAGCTGTCCCTTTTTTATTTTGTAGATTTTTAAACAGCAACCTGGTAGAACTGAAAAGCAATTCTAGTGGCAATTTTCTTAAATTTTTTTACTTGAGTATCCAATATAAGAAATGTGGTAGTGACTGTCTTATTGACTGAGTAAGTGAAACTAAAATCATCATTGAAACAAATGGAGTTTGATGATCCTGCCATCACTTTAGATGACATAATTGTTAAAGACCATTTCTTTGAGGGTGTGTTTGCTGTTGAGTCCTATTGACATCAGTGAAGATGCCTTCATTATCTGGTTGCCCTGACTAGATGTTCATGCACTGAAACTTAGAAAATGCCGATAAACAGCAACAATTTGATGATTTTAATGTCTGTGCTCTTTCAAAACTCAGATTGTTTTTCTAAATGGTCAAAGGCAGTAATACCAGACAGGCTGTCCGATTATTTGGTTTAAAAATCAAACTGAACTCTTAAGTCCAGTTATCATCTTTTTGACAGATTTTGAAACAGACCACCAGAGCTATACTACAAACTGTCAAAAAAAAAAGTTGTGTTTCAATTCTAGAACTTCCCCAAGGCCTGGTTACCATTTGGTATTCTTAACTCACTTATTGAATTTTCACTCAAGTAGTTGGTGTTTTCAAGAACTGTCAAGCTATTCCATTAGAAAGAAAAACTTGTTTGTAGAATGTAAATGTAGCTCAATCAGAATTATGTCAGTTCACTAATTTTCACCTCTCACATGAATATATGTAATATTTGAATATAATTGTGACATGGCTCAGAATAATCATTTTCTGGAGAGTTCTTGGTACAATTGAGTACAGAAAAATGAAAGATGAGGTTTAATTTTATGTTAAATTTAAATATTTTGTTTCAAATGAAACTATGTATGCTAAAAATTGTTTTACAGATTATATAAATAGGATGTAGTTTTTCTAAACAGAGGAACCTTTTAGAACACAATTTTTTCTTAAAAAAGTGAGTGACAGTTGCAATTTTTTTTTATACTTTCTTGACATATTTCATTTCCATGGCATTATTTATAGTTTCTTATATTCAGTTCAAAATGTAAGCATTATGGAACTACCAATTATTAATGGCCTTATCCCTGGGTCAGGAATATTCCCTGGAGAAGGGCATGGCAACCCACTCCAGTATTCTTGCCTAGAGAATTCTGTGGTCAAAGGAGCCTGGTGGGATATAGTCCATGGGGTCACAAATAATCAGATACGACTGAGAGACTAACACTTCACACTTCACTTCACTTAGAAATTCAAGTAATTTATAGTTACATGAATAAAAAACAAGCCACACTTCCATATATGTGGCTAAGCATTTGATTAACATTTTGAAGTGCATTTTAGAGACTGAACAGAATATTCTTCCCATTTCACAGATATGAGGAAACTGCACAACAAAAGGTAATTATTCTATTCTTGCTCTTTTGCCTGTAGCGCTATAGCCACAGTTATCCTGATTCCCAATTCTACATGGTTTGTCATGCACGCATACTACCAGCATGCAATCTTTCATTAATCCTCCAGGGCAGGAGAAAATAGGATGACATATTCAAAAGGCTGAAGGAAAAAAAGTTTAACTAAGAATACATTAACAAAGCTGTCATTCAGAAATGAAGGAGAGATATCAACTTTCCCAGACAAACAAAGCTTGAAGGAGTCCATCCCCACTAGAGCCATATTAATAGAAATGCTTAAAGTAATTCACCAAGTTGAAAAGAAATGAAGCTAGTTACTACCATAAAGGCTTATGAAAACATAAAACATATTGATAAAGGTTAAGTATGTAGTCTCATTCAGAATACTCTCCTTTTAATACAGTGGTATGTTAATTGTTTAACTTTAAATCTTAAAGGATAAATGTATTAAAGCACAACTATAGCTATAAATAATTTGCTAATGTAAACAATTCTAAAACATATAAGTGATAATGTCAAAAGCAAAATAAATAATAGGCAAAGAAGTAAAGGGGTAGAATTTTTGTAGGTGATTTCACTTATCAGCTTAAAATACACTATTATTACTGTAAGATGCTTTATGTAAGAATCATGGAAACCACAAAGAAGAAACCTTTAGAGAAAGGTTAAGAAAGGTTAGAGAAAGAAAAGGGACTCAAAACCATAGCACACGGAAAATCATCAATTTACAAGGGAAGACAACAAAAGAGGAAGAAAGAAATTATAAAATGACCAGAAAATAATCAAGATGGCATTAGTAAGTCACTATCAGTAATTTGTTACTCTAAATATAAATAGGTTAAACTCTCCAATCAAAAGACATAGAGTAGTGAAATGGATTTTAAAAAAACAAGGCTCAAGTAACATTGTCTGTAAGAGAACCACTTGAGACTTAAAGCAAACTTAGGCTCAAAGTGAAGGGATGGTTCAGTTCAGTTCAGTTCAGTGGCTCAGTGGTGTCTGACTCTTTGCGACCCCATGAATCACAGGACAGCAGTCCTCCCTGTCCATCACCAACTCCCGGAGTTCACTCAAACTCATGTCCATCGAGTCAGTGATGCCATCCAGCCAACTCATTCTCTGTCGTCCCCGTCTCCTCCCACCCCCAATCCTTCCTAGCATCAGAGTCTTTTCCAGTGAGTCAACTCTTCCCATGAGGTGGCCAAAGTATTGGAGTTTCAGCTTTAGCATCAGTCCTTCCAATGAACACCCAGGATTGATCTCCTCTAGAATGGACTGGTTGGATCGCCTTGTAGTCCAAGGGACTCTCAAGAGTCTTGTCCAGCGCCACAGTTCAAAAGCATCAATTCTTTGGCGATCAGCTTTCTTCACAGTCCAACTCTCACAACCATACATGACCATGGGAAAAATCATAGCCTTGACTAGACGGACCTTTGTTGGCAAAGGAATGTCTCTGCTTTAACTTTCCTTCCAAGGAGTAAGCGTCTTTTAATTTCATGGCTGCAATCAGCATCGGCAGTGATTTTGGGGCCCCCAAAAATAAAGTCTGACACTGTTTCCACTGTTTCCCCATCTATTTCCCATGAAATGATGGGACCAGATGCCATGATCTTTGTTTTCTGAATGTTGAGCTTTAAGCCAACATTTTCACTCTCTTCTTTCTCTTTCATCAAGAGTCTTTTGAGCTCCTCTTCACTTTCTGCCATAAGGGTGGTGTCATCTGCAGATCTGAGGCTATTGGTATCTCTCCCAGCAATCTTGATTCCAGCTTGTGCTTCTTCCAGCCCAGCGTTCCTCATGATGTACTTTGCATATAAGTTAAATAAGCAGGGTGACAATATACAACCTTGAAGCACTCCTTTTCCTATTTGGAACCAGTCTGTTGTTCCATGTACAGTTCTGACTGTTGCTTCCTGACCTGCATACAGGTTTCTCAAGAGGCAGGTCAGGTGGTCTGGTATTCCCATCTCTTTCAGAATTTACCACAGTTTATTGTGATCCACTCAGTCAAAGGCTTTGGCATAGTCAATGAAGTAGAAATCGATGTTTTTCTGGAACTCTCTTGCTTTCTCCATGATACAGTGGATGTTGGCAATTTGATCTCTGGTCCCTCTGTCTTTTCTAAAACCTGTTTGAACATCTGGAAGTTCATGGTGGAAGTGAGAAGTAGATTTAAGGGACTAGATCTGATAGAGTGCCTGATGAACTATGGACGGAGGTTCGTGACATTGTACAGGAGACAGGGACCAAGACTGTCCCCATGGAAAAGAAATGCAAAAAAGCAAAATGGCTGTCTGAGGAGGCCTTACAAATAGCTGTGAAAAGAAGAGAAGCAAAAAGCAAAGGAGAAAAGGAAAGATATAAGCATCCAAATGCAGAGTTCCAAAGAATAGCAAGGAGAGATAAGAAAGCCTTCCTCAGCGATCAGTGCAAAGAAATAGAGGAAAACAACAGAATAGGAAAAACAAAAGATCTCTTAAAGAAAATTAGAGATACCAAGGGAACATTTCATGCAAAAATGGGCTCGATAAAGGACAGAAATGGTATGGACCTAACAGAAGCAGAAGATATTAAGAAGAGATGGCAAGAATACACAGAAGAACTGTACAAAAAAGATCTTCCTGACGAAGATAATCACAATGGCGTTGATCACTCACCTAGAGCCAGACATCTTGGAAAGTGAAGTCAACTGGGCCTTAGAGAGCATCAGTATGAACAAAGCTAGTGGAGGTGATGGAATTCCAGTGGAGCTATTTCAAATCCTGAAAGATGATGCTGTGAAAGTGCTGCACTCAATATGCCAGCAAATTTAGAAAACTCAGCAGTGGCCACAGGACTGGAAAAGGTCAGTCTTCATTCCAATTCCAAAGAAAGGCAATGCCAAAGAATGCTCAAACTACCGCACAATTGCACTCATCTCACACGCTAGTAAAGTCATGCTCAAAATTCTCCAAGCCAGGCTTCAGCTATACATGAACCGTGAACTTCCAGATGTTCAAGCAGTAAATCACACAACATAAGGCCAAAAAAAATCAAATAATCCGTTTTTATAATGGACAAAAAACCTGAATAGAGATTTTCCCAAAGACATGTAGAAGACCAATAGATATATCAAAAGGTGGTCAACATCATTACTCATCAGGGAAATGCAAATCAAAAGAATTAAAACTATGAGATATCACCTAGCATCCATCAGGATTGCTTTTATCAAAAAGACAACAGATAATAAGTTCTGGCAAGAATGCTGAATAAAAGAAACCTTTGTATGTTGTTGGTGGCAACGTAAAATGAAGCAGGCATTATGGAAAATAGTACTGTGATTTCCCAAAAAGGTAAAGTAGAACTACCATATGATCCAGCAATCCTCTTCTAAATATATATCCAAAGGAAACAAAATCAGTATTTTAAAAATGTATTTGCGTTTCCATACCCATTGCAACATAATTCACAATAACCAGATATGAAATCATAATAACCATATATGGAAATAACAAGTTTTCATTCATGTATAAATAGATTAAGGATTGTGATATATAAATGTCTATACATTATATGTATGTTTATATATATATTTATTTATCACATATTTTATGTATATATTCCACTATAGTATATATACTATTTACTGTTTTTTTGGTGTTATGTTTTTGCTTCTTGCCACAAGTTTTAGTTATGCTCTCAAAAAGTCGTTTAAGTCTTAGCACATTTACTCCTCTATAGAAATGCAGCTATTGTTTGCTTTCATTTAAAAAAAATTTTTCAGCAAAGTTTGGAAACATCTATGAGGTATATTTAGGAAGACAGTTACCTATTTTAATAAGCTATTATCAAAAACAGCATCTGCATTTCCAAGATTCCCTGAAAAATCTCTCTCTCTGAAGTATATGTTACATTAGGATATAAGAGGTTTCTATGATTAATTTAGAATGTTCTTTCTTTGTTTTGGCTTCCCTGGTAACTCAGCTGGTAAAGAATCTGCCTGCAGTGCAGGAGACCCTGGTTCGATTCCTGGGTGGGGAAGATCCATATTTGTTTCTCAAATATTATTCTAAAAATAAGATAATAAATATTTAAATCATTTATTTGATTAGTGCTTTGCATCGTGTAGCTCTTCAGGGGATGATTAATATCTAAGGATTAAAAACTGATATAAACACTTATAATGGAAAATTCAAATTAGATACAGTAACACGTACCTATTAAGACTGAGACAGAGTTAACTCTTGAGATGTTTTTTCTCTCCTTCCTTATGTTTGACTTGTCACATTTAATTATTTTCATTGATATACTCATTAATTTGCCTAATTGGTTTTGAAGGACAGTAACACTGTGGCATACTCGTTGAAACCAGCTGATAGACCACTCTACAGAGCTGATACATAGCTCATCAGGCACTTGAACAAATATTGAAATAGAATTGAAATGAAGTAGGATTGAAAGTAATTTTCTATTTTATAATTTTCCATTGTCTGTCTCCTCTTATTAGGCATTCTAACATTACTTTTTTGTTTCCCTTCCCTTTAGCAAGCACTCTTTCTTTCTCTCTCTCATACAATAATCAAAATTCCATTTATACCTTGACAAAACTGAATTTATTTACAAATTTGCTGTTGCTGCTTAGTCGCTAAGTCATGTCTGATTCTTTTGCAACCCCATGGACTGTAACCCCCCAGGATCCTTTGTTTATGGGATTTCCCAGGCAAGAATACTAGAGTGGGTTGCCATTTCATTCTCAAGAGGATCTTCCTGACCCAGGGATCAAGCCTGCCTATCCTGTATTGACAAGCAGCTTCTTTACCACTGAGCCACCTGGGAAGCCCTTATTTTAAAATATCAAATTATTATTATATCCTAGCCTTTGAGTTTTCATGCTTTTTTCTCTGCTAGGATCAATTGCCACACTTAAGATGTGTCCTCTTTGCATTTTGATCAAATAAAATATTAACTCTACCTATCATTTCATTGTTATCATTCCCTCTTTATCACGATAGCTTAAATCAAGTGTTTTTATCAAATATTTTCAAATTTCCTTTTATCACCTAAATTATAGACAAAATTTTGTTTATGATGATATATACATTAATATGAGTCCATGAATCATATAATTTTCAAAGAATTTATGGTCTTTGATGAATATTTTGTATAACAGCAACTTGTCTTGTTAGGTCACTCAGTCATGTCTGACTGTTTGCGACCCCATGAACTGCAGCACGCCAGGCTTCCCTATCCTTCACCATCTCTCAGAGCTTAACTCAAACTCACCATTGAGTTGGTGATGCCATCCAACCATCTCATCCTCTGTTGTCCCCTTCTCCTACTGCCTTCAATCTTTCCCACATCAGGGTCTTTTCCAATGAGTCAGTTCTTCGCATCAGGTGGCCAAAGTGTTGGAGCTTCAGCTTCAGCATCAGTCCTTCCAATGAATATTCAGGGTTGATTTCCTTTAGGGTTGACTGGTTTTATCTCCTTGCAGTCCAAAGGACTCTCAAGAGTGTTCTCCAACATCACAGTTTAAAAATATCAATCCTTCAGTGCTTAGCCTTGAAAAACCAAAGCTTTGACTAGACAGACCTTTGTTGGCAAAGTAATGTCTGTGATTTTTAAAAACTGTCTAGGTTGGTCATAGCTTTTCTTCCAAGGAACAAGCATCTTTTAATTTCATAGCTGCAGTCACCATCTGAAGTGATTTTGGAGCCCCAAAAAGTAAAGTCTGACACTGTTTCCACTGTTTCCCCATCTATTTGCCATGAAGTTATGGGACCAGATGTATTGATCTTCATTTCTTGAATGCTGAGATTTAAGCCAATTTTTTCACTATCCTCTTTCACTTTCGTCAAGAGTTTCTTTAGTTCCTCTTTGCTTTCTGCCATTAAGTGTGGTGTCATCTGGGTATCTGAGGTTATTGATATTTCTCCCTGTAATCTTGATCCCAGTTTAAGCTTCATCCAGCCTGGCATTTCACAAGATGTACTCTGCATATAAGTTAAATAAGCGGGGTGACAATATACAACCTTGACACACTCCTTTCCCAATTTGGAACCAGTCCGTTGTTCCATGTCCAGTTCTAGCTGTTGCTTCTTGACCTGCATACAGGTTTCTCAGGAGGCAGGGAAGGTGGCCTGCAATCTGTCTGCTTTTTTCCTATTGAAGCCACACTGAAAAATTGAATCTGTTCCCTAAGTTACTCTCTAACCTCTTTTATTGTTGGAAAGAGAGTTTAGTGTTTGGAAACTTGTTCTGGGACAAATAACAAAATTTTGAACTGAAATGTCCCTTGATTAGCCATCTGATCATCCACTGATTCTACTAGTTTTCATCATATACATCTACCAAAATTATTCCACAAATTATTATTGTGACATGGAAATTACCTTCTTATTGGTATTTTTATTTTAAAAAATTAAAAATCACAAGTGAAAATTCAACACAGCAAATCTTACTATCAATGATATTGAGTATATAAGAAATCCCTGAGAATATAAATAATGAAAACAATAAAAAAGGAAACAGAAATATTTTTTCACCTTAATTTTGTTGAAAAATTTTAATGACTTATATAATGCCATATAAGTTTTTTTTTTTTTTGGTCCATGTAGGAACTATTAATGGGTAGCCACATTTTTTAGAAATATGACAATCTCATAGAGAATGTTAGTTTTTCCATTAGAACTCAAGCCATTAAATCCATTATCCACTTTTGTTTCCTTGTCAATGTAATCTGTCTCTTTGCTTTGTTCCTATTAACGCCACATTGAAAAATTGAATCTGTTCCCTAAGTTAGTCTCTAACCTCTTTTATTATTTGAAAGAGAGTTTAGTGCTTGGAAACTTGCTCAGGGAAATAGAATTCCCTTCTGAAAATTTTCCACAGTACAAACATCAGTATTGCGAGCATGCTCACTAGTGAGTCCCTGGCCTGCTCTTGAAGAACTGCTGAACAAAATGACTGAGGTCATTATAAGGCTTCTCAGAGGCTCAGCTAATTTACACGTTCCAGGTGATACTGATTCCTTCAGATTAAGAGGAAAGCCATTGCATTCTAAGGCCCACTGTAAATGAGGAATATAGGGGTCAGGGACTTGTTTGTCTGGTCCATGTGCTTTGGAACCTGAAGAGAAAAATTTTAATATACTTACTTGCCAGTTTTAAATACCTTAAAACACATTCTTTTTTTAGTACAAGGTAAATGAAAATTTTCCATGTTAAATTATAAATGTTTGATGAAATTATTGATAATTATGAAATATAATTTGCCTATATTGATATGGATCAGTTAGAATAATTTGAGCACTCAGCATTGAACATGTACTGTAAATGAGGTCATCGAAAACACAAGTCAAGTTTTTTTTCTAAAAATGTATGGGAAAATTGGGCAGACTAATCAGCAAATTTTAGCTACCTTAGCCATGCTGATCTCTGATCTCTGTCTCCTGGTTTCCAACTCAATGAAACCACTCTGCCTTCTCCATGGATTTCTCTACTCTTCCTCCATACGAAGAGACACGGTGTTTTTTCAAAGTGATCACATTCCTGCACTTTTGATCTGCCAATGAAACTACTAAAAACAATAGCTTGATTTATTTTGCCCAGTTTGCTGTTTTTGGTTTGTTTGTTTGTTTTACAGTGAAAGATTAAGTCTGTTTTCATTGACTCCTCATAGCAAGAAGCAGAAATCTCTTTTTATGCTGTGAGTTTATTACCAAATTGAAGTAGCTAGAGCTATTATAGTTATTATACAAATTTTCCCTTTAACCTTCATGCTTTAATTATTTAAAAACTTATTCTGATATAGAGGTGCAATTTTCTGATTCTATTTGTCACCCTACTCAAAATTCTGTATATTTTCTTTTTCTTTAGATAGAAGAGTGCTTTTTAACTATTATTGTAAATCAGGTCTACTGGTGATGAATTCCCTCTGCTTTTGTTTAATAGGGAAAAGTCGTTATTTCATCTACATATCTGAAGGATAACTGCTAGATTCTTGCCTGACAGTTTTCATTTTTCAAAATTTTGAATGTGTCAACAAATTTTTTTGAATGTGTCATTCTACTCTTTCCTGACTTATAGAGTTTCTGCAGAGAAATCTGCTGAGAGAATGATGGGGGAATCCTTTGCAGGTTACCATCATTTCTTCCCAGACAACATTTAAAATTCTTTCTTTGTCACTGATTTTTTTTGACAGTTTTAATATATCTTGAAGAAGGTCTTTTTGCATTAACGTAATTAGGTGTACACTCAGCTTCATGGACTTGTATATCCAGTTTCTTTCCCATATATGGGAAGTTGCCAGCTATTATTTCTTTAAATAAACTGTTTCCTTCTTTTCTTCTCCTCTGGGATAACCATTATCCTTATGTTGCCTTGCCTAAGGCAGTTAGATAGTCCTTGAAAAATTTCTTCATCTTTTTAGATCTTATTTCTCTCTTTTCTTCTACCTGTATTACTTCTAGATTCTTATCTTTGAGCTCACATATTCTGTCTTCCATATTGTCTCTTCTATTTCTAATGCTTTCTAATGCATTCTTCATCTTATTTATTGAGTTCTTCAGCTCCAGAAGAGCTGGAGCTATTTGGTTCATTTTCTGTTTGGTTAATTTTTAGAGTTCCAATCTTTTTAGTAAAGTGTTCCTTCCATTCAGAAAATCTGGAGAGACAAGTTCATCTAGAGAAATATAGCAATTGAGATTGATTTACATGGAACAGAAGCTGCTAGAGCCATAAACTGGTAGGCGTATCAAAAATAAAATTTGATGAATTTCTGGAGGTTGATTATGGTCCTGTTGAATTGTTAGAATCAAGTTAAAAAAAGTTTTACCTACAGAAGACAAGTGTCAATACTTAGATGCGCCAACAATTAAACAACATATGGAGCACGCACACACACACACAAAGGTATCATATTATCATAAAAGAAAACAATGTTATCCAGAAACCAAGGTTAAAGTAACAGAATACTGTGATCTAACTGACAGAGAATTTGAAATAGCTGTCACAATGAAACAGTGAGCTACAGGAAAACTGAGAAACACAGTTGAATGAGCTCAGGTATAAAATTGCAAGTCAACAGGTTAGTAATTACTTTCTTTGTTTTTCAGTAGGTGGTGCTGTAGCACAAGTTTTGGTCTCTCTTACCCGCTGTCTTGGAGAATCAGCCCTTGGCATCCTCCACAGCCTCTGCCAGAGGTATTATTGCTCAGTGTGCCTTTGTCACTTTTTATGCGTCACTGGTTCCTTGCTGCTGCCGGTGTTACTGCTATTGTTGGCGTTGTCGCCAGGCACTGGGAAGCTGGGCACGTCTGCCATGTCCAGTGTCATTGAGTTTCGGGCTCTGCTTCCATGTAGGGAGGGGGCGTCAGAATAGGGGGTGATTCTGCTGCATCTGAGGTTGCTGGATTTGCAGGTGCTGCCACTGCCAAGTGGTGGTGGCAATGTTGCAGGTGACGCCACGGCTGGAGAGCAGTCACTGTGGGCCCTGCTGTAGCCCAGAGGCCAGAGTTGTGTGTATTACTTCTCTTGCTTCAACCATGTTCTCTGGGGCTGCAAGCTCAGCCATTGTGGCCAAGGGGCTAGGGTCAAAGGTGCCATCTCCGCTGTTACCCAGCTTCTGCCTCCGCAGTGTGATGCAGTCCACTCACCTTTAGAGGAAAAAGTGTGTGGGAGTCTACAGCATCCTGGAATGTTGGGCAGAGAAACTTTTGTTAACTTATGGACTGATTTTATGGTGTCAGTTATTTTATTAATTCTTCCTCTGATGAGTCCAGGAAAAGTTATTAATAACTCAGTTTGCCCAGTTTTTTCTTGTGAGGGGAGTGATAACTTCCAGTCTCTTTTTATGTATGAGATGAAGCTGAAAGTCCTTCTGTTTTCAGTCTTGCTGTAAGACAGTTTTGGGGGGTGAAATAAACATAAATCTATTTCTATTTCAGATAATTCTAGATTCAAATTCTGTTTCTCCACTTAATGAGTGACTTGAAAAATCTGTATGCGAGTCAGGAAGCAACAGTTAGAACGAGATATGGAACAATGGCTGTATATTGTCATCCTGCTTGTTTAACTTATATGCAGAGTATATCATGTGAAATGCTGGGCTGGATAAGCACAAGCTGGAATCAAGACTTTTGGGAGAAATATCAATAACCTCAGATATGCAGAGGACACCACCCTTATGGCAGAAAGCAAAGAGGAACTAAAGAGCCTCTTGATGAAAGTGAAAGAAGAGAGTGAAAAAGCTGATTTAAAACTCAACATTCAGAAAACTAAGATCATGGCATCCGGTCCCATCACTTCATGGCAAATAGATGGGGAACCAATGGAAACAGTGACAGATTTTATTTTCTTGGGCTCCAAAATCACTGCATATGGTGACTGCAGCCATGAAATTGAAACTTGATCCTTAGAAGAAAAGCTATGACCAACCTAGACAGCATATTGAAAAGCAGGGATTTTTACTTTGCTGACAATGGTCCATCTCATCAAAGCTATGGTTTTTCTAGTAGTCATGTATGGATGTCAGAGCTGGACCATAAAGAAATCTGAGCACTGAAGGATTGATGTTTTTGAACTGTGGTGTTGGAGAACACTCTTGAGTGTCCCTTGGATTTTGAGGAGATCAAACCAGTCAACCCCTAGGAAATCAACCCTGAATATTCATTGGAAGGACTGATGCTGAAGCTGAAACTCCAACACTTTGGCCACCTGATGCAAAGAACTGACTCACTGGAAAAGACCCTGATGCTGGAAAGATTGAAGGCAGGAGAAGGGAATGACAGAGTATAAGATGGTTGGATAGCATCACTGTCTTGATGGACATGAGTTTGAGCAAAGTCTGGGAGTTGGTGATGGACAAGGAAGCCTGGACTCTCTTCTCTCTCTCTTCTCTTCAGCCTGGACTTAGTCACAAAAAGTCAGACACAGCTGAGCAACTGAAAGGAACGAAACAAATTATTCTACCTAGCATCAGTTTCCTCATTTGAAATTAGGCTAAAAATATGTATCTAGAGTGTCTATTGTTGGCAGTATTGCACTAGATACTTTCAAAATAAATCTTCCACTGACAACACTAGGAAAAAGAGGGAAAAGAGATACACTTTAAAAGTTCTATTTTAAGGCAATGAAATAGTGAGGAATTGTATGACTACAAGCTGAGAAAGGAAGCCAAAGAGGGACTACTTTTTCCCTGCAGGTAATTACTAATTCCAGAGGTGGTAGCTGAGAAGCTAAGCAGAATTTTTGTTAGATTCATAGATGGTGGGACTGAACATTGAGTTCAAGGCCCTACAAGCAAAAGGGGCCAGGAAAATACTCTAGGAGTTCTGTTGAGACCTTGAAGCTTATTCTCTACAGCAGGAAGGGTAACTGGATATAAACTAGGCCACTTTAGGCCTTCATCTCCCATTGGATTAGTGTTATGTTGGGATTCATTTGTGTGGCTTTGAGCTAGCAGGACTTGCTAATTTTTATCAATTTTGCTTGAAAGTTGTAAATTAAAATCTTGTACTTGTTAGGAGGCTAATAAAAGGGCACGTATATTATAGAGATGAGGAATCTCAAAAAGTGTAATAGCATATTTCAGTGGGCAAAAGTAAAAAAGATTTTATTACACAGTGGTTTTGAAACTGGTGATTAATATGCAACTTTTTGCATATTTGACTCAGTCATTCTTCCTAATACAATTCAAGGTAACAGAATTATGAACAACACTGTTATGAAGCTTAAAGATTAATTGCACTGCAGAATTTTATTCAGTCCAGTTCAGTCACTCAGTCGTGTCAACTAAGAGTTGGACAACTCTTAGCGACCCCATGAACCACAGCACGCCAGACCTCCCTGTCCATCACCAAATCCCGGAGTTCCCTCAAAGTCATGTCCGTCGAGTCGGTGATGCCATCCAGCCACCTCATTCTCTGTCGTCCCCGTCTCCTCCCACCCCCAATCCCTCCCAGCATCAGACTCTTTTCCAGTGAGTCAACTCGTCGCATGAGGTGGCCAAAGCATTGGAGTTTCAACCTTAGCATAAGTCCTTCCAATGAACACCCAGGGCTGATCTCCTTTAGAATGGACTGGTTGGATCTCCTTGCAGTCCAAGGGATTCTCAAGAGTCTTCTCCAGCACCACAGTTTAAAAGCATCAATTCTTTGGCGATCAGCTTTCTTCACAGTCCAACTCTCACATCCATACATGACCACGGGAAAAACCATAGCCTTGACTAAACGGACCTTGGTTGGCAAAGTAATGTCTCTGCTTTTTAATATGCTATCTAGGCTGGTCATAACTTTCCTTAAAAAGGAGTAAGCGTCTTTTATTTTCATGGCTGCAATCAGCATCTGCAGTGATTTTGGAGCCCAAAAAAATAAAGTCTGACACGGTTTCCACTGTTTCCCCATCTATTTCCCATGAAGTGATGGGACCAGATGCCATGATCTTTGTTTTCTGAATGTTGAGCTTCAAGCCAACCTTTTCACTCTCCTCTTTCACTTTCATCAAGAGGCCTTTGAGTTCCTCTTCACTTTCTGCTATAAGGGTGTGTCATCTGCATATCTGAGGTTATTGATATTTCTCCTGGCAATCTTGATTCCAGCTTGTGCTTCTTCCAGCCTAGTGTTCCTCATGATGTACTCTGCATATAAGTTAAATAAGCAGGGTGACAATATACAACCTTGACGTACTCCTTTTCCTATTTGGTACCAGTCTGTTGTTCCATGTCCAGTTCTAACTGTTGCTTCCTGACCTTCAGTCAGTTCAGTTCAGTTCAGTCGCTCAGTCGTGTCCGACTCTTAGCAACCCCATGAACCACAACACGAAAGGCCTCCCTGTCCATCACCAACTCCCGGAGTTCACTCAAACTCATGTCCATCGAGTCGGTGATGCCATCCAGCCACCTCATTCTCTGTCGTCCCCGTCTCCTCCTACCCCCAATCGCTCCCAGCATCAGAGTCTTTTCCAGTGAGTCAACTCGTCGCATGAGGTGGCCAAAGTATTGAAGTTTCAACCGCAGCATAAGTCCTGACCTTAGTGGGATCTAAATGCCTAACACTTGTTATGGAAGAAAATGTTCAGAAAGTTGAATTTGAGACATCCAGATCTCTATGGAGATCATTTCTACTCTTTTAACTTTTCCCTTTAGTCCACACCATCCAGAATCTAACTTCAATTCTCATTTTTATTTTGTTCTTCCTGTATGCATATTCCTCAGTGCTTAGAATATCATCTATACAGTTATTATTAAATAATCACAATGCATGTATAATACATACTTATATCTATAAACATATAAATAAAGTAATATATATAGCTATTTATATAATCATACCTATGACATAGATATCTCACATATTTAGTCTCATAAATAAAACTTTAACTTAATTGAACACGATGTAACCCAAAGGTTTCACGATTGGGCACTCCCAAGTCCAGAGTCCAAACCTGACACATGAGTCAAACCGAACACCAAGTAATGTCATTGGAAGTCTGTTAGTAAGCCAGTGATCCTATTTTTGTTCTAAAATAGTAAATGCACTGCTTAAACTGGATTATGTCTATACATTAAACTAAGGCAAGCAACTGATTAATAAAGGAAAATATTTTTATTATTGTAGATATTTTCAATGAAATCACTTACAAGTTTTAATTGCTGCAGTGATTATCTAGGTTTTCTAATTGGTTTATGGAATCAGATATCCAGCTCCTACTCTAGAGCCCCCCTCACCCATCTCAGTCCACTTCCCTTCCTGTTCTTAGTTTCTGTTGTATTTTACCCTCCAAATTAAAAAATCTTCTACTGGGCATTAGCTCCTAAAGGAAATTCTTTCACCATGCAGTATTATAAGAACAAACATTGACAGCTCTCTTGATCAAACTATTGGTGTGATAGATTTAGCCTCAAGCTCAAAAAAAAAGAAGATTTATGTAGACGTATAAAGAGTTTGAAAACATCTCACTAGAGCTACAGAAGACGTATATTGTGTTTCAACAGTCAGTTGGAGCCAAGTGTATGACTCTGTACTTCATTCCATGATGGGAATACAAGATATATCTGAAAGTGAAAGCTGGATAATAGTACAAGAGAGAAAATTATAGATTTAAAAAATAATCTTGGAAAAACAGATAATATTTAACAAATTCTTAATTAGCTAAAAAAGAACTACTGTTAGCCAATAGACTTCCCTGGTGGCTCAGATGGTAAAGCATCTGCCTACAATGCGGGAGACCTGGGTTCAATCCTTGGGTTGGGACGATCCCCTGGAGAAGGAATGACAATCCACTCCAGTACTCTTGCCTGGAAAATCCCATGGATGGAGGAACCTGGTAGGCTACTGTCCATGGGGTCACAATGAGTCGGTAGTCAATATCTTCAGGTATTATATTTTAGAATATGCTATTAAGAATAAATTTTCTTCCTTAATTGTAACATCCCTAGCTTTTTCAGTTAGATACAGTTTAACATTTGCAGTTACTTCAAGCCATTATGATTTCATTGTTTCCTAATTTCAATTTATATCCACTGCCCTTCAGTTAAACTCACACTGATGCTGAAATTATCAAACATTTTCAAGTTGAAAGACTGCCACTTTCAGAGACTATACGTTTTGTTTGTTTGTTTTTTTCCTCTCTCCTCTAGGCTTGAGCACCGGTTTTACTATGATTTGCTAGATACCGTCACAGTTTTGAGGATGTGTATCCAAGATTGTTGTGGCAACTTTCGTGTCTGCCAACACTGAAACAGTGTTATGAGCACATTGCTTATGTGGAATTAAACTTCCTTAAGATGGAAGGAAGCTGACCTGATACATTATTCTGAGCATTATGCTTCTTTGTAATATGTTCATTTGAGAAATACAAATATTTCTTATGACAGTAAGAAATAAGTTAACTATTAATGAAATTCCTGGAACATTAGACTTAAATTTACTAGTATTCCTAAATTCTTTACACTAGTTTTTCCTATAGTTAATAATAGAACAAAGAATCACAGAATGTGAATCTGATTTTGAATATCTTTTTCATCAGATTTATTTAAGAAGTTTCTGAAATCTTCACCTTTGAACTAATAAGATTTCCTGTTTGTATTTGCCATAATAAAGCAATCAAAAGTATATTTTTAAAACTAATTACAATTGAATGATAACAGATTTAGTATTTACATTAAATAGATATCAAAAATAGGGAGAGATCGACAATGTCGAGTATTGATGTTTATTAAAAAGTAGTATTTGCAGAAATAAAAACACAGATGTAGAGAATAAATATGTGGACACCAATGGGAAAAAGGGGAGGTCAGAATGAGTTGGGAGAATGGGATTGACATATACACTACTGATACCATACATAAAATAAATAACTAATGACAGCTTGCTGGAGAGCTCAGAAAACTAGTGTTCTGTGATGTGATGGCCTAAATGGGAAGGAAATCCAGGAAAGAGGGGATATATGTATACATATAGCTGATTCACTTTACTGTACAGTAGAAACTAAGACATTATAAAGCAACTATACTCCAATAAAAAATCAAATAGTAAAAAGTAGTAATTGTTGGTAAAAACCTACAAAATAACATTTTAAAAGACAATGCCAATAAATCAGCTTTATAATTAATATTTTTTGTCATAATCATTACTGTAAGTGATGTAGACCATGAAACTGGACAAGATTTTTTGTCTCCATTTCAGCTGATATTTTTCAAAACTATCTTGTCAGTGATGACACACCATATATGAAGAACTCAAATCAAACTACAGATAGGAGTACAGTGGGAATTAAGAGATTGCCTTGCTATGGTCTTAAACTGAGTTACTGGAAGCACACTGGCAGAAAATTGTCAATTATTATTTGCCTTTTTACCTGCATAGTTCCATCATGGACACCTTCATTGTTATACATTGTTTAAAAGTTTTTATTTTATTGTATTTTAAAGCAGGATTAAGTCAACTTTATTTTTTAGTGCAGTTTTAGATTCACAGAAAGATGGAACAGAAAGTTTAGAATTCCTACATTCATCTTATCCCCATAATGAGCAATCTCCCTGCACTTTCAACATCTCCCACTACAATGGTTCAATGCTTTGATACAATTAGTGAACCTGTGTTGGTACATTGTTATCACCCAAAGTCCATATTTTATATTAGGGTTCACTCTTGGTGTATTCTATGGGTTTTCACAAATATGAAATGAAATGTATCCACAATCATAGTATCATACAGAATAGTTTCATTGCCCTAAAAATCCTCCCTGCTCCAAAATCCTCCATGCTTTGCTTATTCATCCCTTTCTCCTACCAACCCCTGGCACCACTCATCTTTTTACTATTTCCATAGTATATATTGCCTTTTCCAGAATATCATATAGTTGGAACTCTACTGTATGTAGCCTTTTTAGATTGGTTTCTTGCACATGGTAATATGCATTTAAAATTTCTCCATGTCCTTTCATGGCTTGATAACTCATTTCTTCTTAGTGCTGAATAATATTCCATTGCTTGGATGTACCAAAGTGTGGGACTTCCCAGGTGGTGCTAGTGGTAAAGAAACCGCCTACCAATGCAGGAGATGTGAGAGAGGCAAGTTCAGTCCCTAAGTTGGGAAGAACCCCTTGAAGAGGGCATTGCAACCCACTCTAGTATTCTTACCTGGAGAATCCCATGGATGGAGGCACCTAATGGGCTACAGCCTATAGGGTTGCAGAGTCAGACACAACTGAAGCGACTTAGCATGCACGCATAGATGCACACCAAAGTTTATTCAGTCACCGACTTAAAGGATAGCTTGGTTGCTTCCAAATTTTGGAAATTATGAATACAGTTGCTGTAAATATCTTTGTGCAAATTGCTGTGTGGACAAAAATTTTCAGCTTCTTTGGATAAATACCAGGAACATGATTGCTGGATCATATGGTAAGAGTATGTTTAGTTTTGTAAGAACTGCCAAACTGTAAAACTGGCTGTCCAGATTTATGTATTACCACAATGAATGAGCATTCCCTTTACATTATGTACTTGTCACTATTTGGTATTGTCAGTGAGCCAGATTTTGGCTACTCTAGTAGGTATATCAGTTCAGTTCAGTCACTCAGTCGTGTCCAACTCTTTGCGACCCCATGAATCACAGCACGCCAGGCCTCCCTGTCCATCACCAACTCCCGGAGTTCACTCAAACTCATTTCCATCAAGTCGGTGATGCCATCCAGCCATCTCATCCTCTGTAGTCCCCTTCTCCTCCTGCCCCCAATCCCTCCCAGCATCAGAGTCTTTTCCAGTGAGTCAACTCTTCACATGAGGTGGCCAAAATATTGGAGTTTCAGCTTTAGCATCAGTCCTTCCAGTGAACACCCAGGATTGATCTCCTTTAGAATGGACTTGTTGGATCTCCTTGCAGTAGTGATATCCAATTGTTATTTTAAAATGCCTTTCCCTAATGACATATAAATGATGTATCATTAAGAAAAGACATCATATGCTTATCTGTCATTTGTGTATTTTCTTTTTTAAGATGTCTCTCCAGGACTTTCGCTCATTTTTAGTTGGGTTTGATGGGGGTGAATTTTAAGAATCTTTGTCTATATTCTTGGTGACCATGCTTTACAAATATTTTCTCCTAGTTTGTAATTTTTCTTTCTAGTCTCTTGGCAGTGTCTCTCACATAACAGAAGTTTAGAAATTCAATTAAATCCAGTTTATCAATTATTTCTTTCATGAATTATGCCATTTGTTTTGTATTTAAAAAGTAATTAACATATCCAAATTTATCTAGATGTTGTCCTACATTCGATCCCTGGGTTGGGAGGATCCCCTGGCAAAGAAAAAGGCTACCCACTTCAGTATTCTGGCTTGGAGAATTCCATGGACTATATAGAATTCCATGGACACAACTGAGCGACTTTCACTTTCACTTTCACCTACATTAACGTCTCAAAATTTATCAGTTCAGTTCAGTCGCTCAGTCGTGTCCGACTCTCCGCGACCCCATGAATCACAGCACCCCAGGCTTCCCTGTCCATCACCAACTCCCGGAGTACACTCAAACTCATGTACACAGAGTCAGTGATGCCATCCAGCCATCTCATTCTCCGTCGTCCCCTTCTCCTCCCGCCCCCAACCTTTCCCAGCATCAGAGTCTTTTCCAGTGAGTCAACTCGTCTCATGAGGTGGCCAAAGTATTGCAGTTTCAGCTTTAGCATCAGTCCCTCCAATGAACATCCAGGATTGATCTCCTTTAGAATGGACTGGTTGGATCTCCTTGTAGTCCAAGGGACTCTCAAGAGTCTTCTCCAACACCACAGTTCAAAAGCATCGATTCTTCGGCGATCAGCTTTCTTCACAGTCCAACTCTCACATCCATACATGACCACTGGAAAAACCATTGCCTTGACTAGACGGACCTTGGTCGGCAAAGCAATGTCTCTGCTCTTTAATGTATCATCAAGGTTGGTCATAACTTTCCTTCCAAGGAGCAAGCGTCTTTTAATTTCATGGCTGCAATCAGCATCTGCAGTGATTTTGGAGCCCAAAAAAACAAAGTCTGACACTGTTTCCACTGTTTTTCCCTCTATTTCCCATGAAGTGATGGGACCAGATGCCATGATCTTTGTTTTCTGAATGTTGAGCTTCAAGCCAACCTTTTCACTCTCCTCTTTCACTTTCATCAAGAGGCTTTTGAGTTCCTCTTTCTGCCATAAGGGTAGTGTCATCTGCATATCTGAGGTTATTGATATTTCTCCCAGCAATCTTGATTCCAGCTTGTGCTTCTTCCAGCCCAGCGTTCCTCATGATGTACTCTGCATATAAGTTAAATAAGCGAGGTGACAATATACAACCTTGACGTACACCTTTTCCTATTTGGAACCAGTCTGTTGTTCCATGTCCAGTTCTAACTGCTGCTTCCTGACCTGCATACAGGTTTCTCAAGAGGCAGGTCAGGTGGTCTGGTATTCCCATCTCTTTCAGAATGTTCCACAGTTTATTGTGATCGACACAGTCAAAGGCTTTGGCATAGTCAATGAAGCAGAAATAGATGGTTTTCTGGAACTCTCTTGCTTTCTCCATGATCCAGCGGATGTTGGCAATTTGATCTCTGGTGCCTCTGCCCTTTCTAAAACCTGCTTGAACATCTGGGAGTTCACGGTTTACATACTGCTGAAGCCTGTCTTGGAGAATTTTGAGCATGACTTTACCAGGGTGTGAGATGAGGGCAATTGTGCGGTAGTTTGAGCATTCTTTGGCATTGCCTTTCTTTGGTATTGGAATGAAGACTGACCTCTTCCAGTCCTGTGGCCACTGCTGAGTTTTCCAAATCTGCTGGCATATTGAATGCAGCACTTTCACAGCATCATCTTTCAAGATTTGAAATAGCTCAATTGGAATTCCATCACCTCCACTAGCTTTGTTCGTAGTGATGCTTTCTAAGGCCCACTTGACTTCACATTCCAAGATGTCTGGCTCTAGGTCAGTGACCACGTTATCGTGACTATCTTGGTCGTGAAGATCTTTTTTGTACAGTTCTTCTGTGTATTCCTGCCACCTCTTCTTAATATCTTCTGCTTCTGTTAGTTCCATACCATTTCTGTCCTTTATCGAGCCCATCTTTGCATGAAATGTTCCCTTGGAATCTCTAATTTTCTTGAAGAGGTCTCTTGTTTTTCCTATTCTGTTGTTTTCCTCTATTTCTTTGCATTGATTGCTGAGGAAGTCTTTCTTATCTCTCCTTGCTATTCTTTGGAACTCTGCATTCAGATGCTTATATCTTTCCTTTTCTCCTTTGCTTTTCGCCTCTCTTCTTTTCACAGCTATTTGCAAGGCCTCCTCAGACAGCCATTTTGCTTTTTTGCATTTCTTTTCCATGGGGATGGTCTTGGTCCCTGTCTCCTGTACAATGTCATGAACCTCCGTCCAGAGTTCATCAGGCACTCTATCTATCAGATCTAGTCCCTTAAATCTATTTCTCACTTCCACTGTATAATCATAAGGGATTTGATTGAGGTCATATCTGAATGGTCTAGTGGTTTTCCCTACTTTCTTCAATTTAAGTCTGAATTTCTCAATAAGGATTTCATGATCTGAGCCACAGTCAGCTCCTGGTCTTGTTTTCACTAACTGTATAGAGCTTCTCCATCTTTGGTTGCAAAGAATAGAATCAATCTGATTTTGGTGTTGACCATCTGGTGATGTCCATGTGTACAGTCTTCTCTTGTGTTGTTGGAAGAGGGTGTTTGCTATGACCAGTGCATTCTCTTGACAAAACTCTATTAGCCTTTGCCCTGCTTCATTCCGTGCTCCAAGGCCAAATTTGCCTGTTACTCCAGGTGTTTCTTGACTTCCTACTTTTGCATTCCAGTCCCCTATAATAAAAAGGACATCTTTTTTGGGTGTTAGTTCTAAAAGGTCTTGTAGGTCTTCATAGAACCGATTAACTTCGGCTTCTTCAGCATTACTGGTTGGGGCATAGGCCTGGATTACTGTAATACTGAATGGTTTGCCTTGGAAACGAACAGAAATCATTCTGTCATTTTTAAGATTGCATCCAAGTACTGCATTTCGGACTCTTTTGTTGACCATGATGGCTACTCCATTTCTTCTAAGGGATTCCTGCCCACAGTAGTAGATATAATGGTCATCCGAGTTAAATTCACCCATTCCAGTCCATTTTAATTCACTGATTCCTAGAATGTCAACGTTCACTCTTGCCATCTCCTGTTTGATCACTTCTAATTTGCCTTGATTCATGGACCTAACATTCCAGGTTCCTATGCAATATTGCTCTTTACAACACCGGACCTTGCTTCTATCACTGGTCACATCCACAACTGGGTATTGGTTTTGCTTTTGCTCCATCCCTTTATTCCTTCTATAGTTATTTCTCCACTGAGCTCCAGTAGCATACTGGGCACCTACCGATGTTTTGAGTTTTACATATAGGTCTATGATCTATTTTGAATTGATTTTTGTGAAGGGTGTGCTATCTGTGCCTAAATTCATATTTTTGCATATGGATGCCCTGTTATTCCAGCATCATTTGTTGAAAAGACTATCTTTTCTCCATTGTATCAGCTTTGGCTCCTTTGTCAAAGACCAGCTGACTATATTTATATGAACTTTTTTCTAAGATCTCTATCCTGTTTTTCTGATGTCAGTTTTTCACCAACATGACACTCCCTCCCTGGATTACTGCAGCTTTGTAGCAAGTCTTGTAGGGTAGTGTCATTCCTCCAACTTTGGTTTTTGACTTATTGTGTTGGCTCAGAATGTATCTATAGTGGTGAATGTTCTATGTGAGCCTGAGAAGAATATGTATTCTACTGCTATTGGTGAAGTGCTCTATAGATATCAATTATGTCCAGATGATCGATGATGCTATTGAGTTCAGTTATGTCCTTACTGATTTTCTTCCTGCTGGATCTGTCCACATCAAATAGAGGAATATTGAAAGTTTCCAGCTGTAACAGTGCATTCATTCATTTCCTCTTGCAGGTCTAGAGGTCTTTATCATGTGTGTTTTGATGCTCTGCATTCTAAGTCACTTCAGTCATGTCAACTCTGCAAGCCCATGGACTATAACCTGCCAGGTTCCTCTGTCCATGGGATTCTCCAAGGAAGAACACTGGAGTGGGTTGCCATGCTCTTCCTCCACGGATGCTCTCTTGTTCGGGACATACACATTAAGGATTGTTTTATTTTCATGGAAAACTGTCTCAATTTTCATTATGTAGTGCCTCTTTTTATGCTCTATCATTTCCCTTGCTCTGTAGTATATATATTCCAAAATTAATACAGCTATTCCTGCTTTATTTCTATTAGCATCAGCATGGTATATGTTTCTCCATCCCTTTACTTTTGATCTATGTGAGACTTTATATTTAACATAGTTTTCTTGAAGGCAACATGTACTTGAGTTTTGTTCTTTGATCTACTCTGATGACTTCTCTGTTTTAATTGGCTTATTTAGACCACTGATATTTAAAATGGCTATTGATATAATTGGATTAATAATTAGGATCTTCATTATTGTTTTCTAGGTATTGCCCTCTTTTTTATTTCTACTTTTGCCTTCTCTTTTTGCATTTTGTAGGTTTGATGAGCAGTTTATATGATTCCATTTTCTCTCAGCATATTAGTCATACTTTCATTTTTTTACTTTTTTCAGAAATTGTCTTAGTGTTTTCAGTATGCATTTAGAATGAATCTAAGTCAACTCTGAAGTAATACTGATACCATTGCACAAGTAGTACAAGTACTTTGTAGGAACCCCAAAATTCCTAATTCCTCCCTTCCGTCTCATATATCATTGTTCTCGATTCACTTATCAGTTAGCTATAATAATGGAATACAGCATTGTTATTATTTTCTTGAACAAACTGTTAATTATTATACAGACTGAACTGAACTAAGAATAAAAAGAATTAAAGTTTTTAACTTATTTGCATTTATTACTTCTCTGATGCTCATCCTTCTTTATGTAAATCTGAGCTTCTGACTTACGTCATTTTCCTTCTTTCTAAATAAATTCTCTTTTACACATTTTGCAAAGTAGGTCTACAGGTTTGTCTCTGATTTTGAAAGTCTTTTAATTAATTAATTCAAGTAAGCTACATTCTATGTTACTTTATTAGGGCTATAATGATAATGAATTTGACATGGTTTCTTATCCCAATAGCTTAAATTCTAAATGGGTTGGTGGGGGGAGAAAGAATTGGCTAATGAACAAAAATAATAATAAAATAATTGCTAGTTGAGGTATATGTTTAAAGGCTTTCATTATGGTAATGAGAAAAAAGATAACTCGAAAAACAGAGTAAAGTGTCTCTGAAGAGGTGATATACTAGCTGAAGCATAAACTGTTAACAATGTGATAACCATGTGGAGAGTATTCTGAATAGGAAAAACAGCATGGTCAAAAGTGCTAGTTTACACTCAAGTAAATGACGATGCTGGTGATGGTGGTGGTGATGCAAGTCCAGCATAGTGAGTAAAGAGGACTGAATGGGAAATGATTATATTGGAGACATGGCTGTGTATATCATATAGGGCTTGGTGGAGCATGATATGGAATTGAATTTTTACTCAAAGAGTAATGGGAAACCATTAGAGGATTAAAAGGGGCACTGCTATGATTCAGTTCAGTTCAGTTCAGTCGCTCAGTTGTGTCCGACTCTTTGCGACCCCATGAATCACAGCACGCCAGGCCTCCCTGTCCATCACCAAATCCCGGAGTTCACTCAAACTCATGTCCATCGAGTCGATGATGCCATCCAGCCATCTCATTCTCTGTCGTCCCCGTCTCCTCCCGCCCCCCATCCTTCCCAGCATCAGAATCTTTTCCAGTGAGTCAACTCGTCGCATGAGGTGGCCGAAGTATTTTTTATTGTTAATTATGGCACACAAATCCAAACTTCCAACATAACACCTCTCTCATTCTAACCTAACATTTGTGCTCAGTTTTACAATTTACCAGGACACCTTTCTGTGCTAAATTATTAGAGAAAAAAAATGACTATCTCCTTCAAAAGATAATTTTGAACAAACCAAACTATTTTCATATGTCTTAATTAAAATTTCATTCATTGAAATATACCTTTAAGTAAATAGCTTCTTAAATATTTATTACTATTAAAGTTTTATTGTTTTTTAGCTCTTAAAATATACAAGTTGAAGAAATTATTTTGTATGTTTTCAGAGATTTTTCTAGGGAAGACTTTTTTTGTATCTGATTTTATCTGAATCCACCTGGAAGTTAGGAGACAGTCTTGGCCCCAGAATGAGTTGTTGTGAATACTTGACCAGATCTCAATATCCATGTGTGACTAGCACTTTGAGCCTTCTCTAATTACAGAAAATTCTCAACCTATAGGAACTAGAGTGATTCTCATTTACAGCACTCTTGCAATTGCACCTGTGTAATTATTTATAGAATATAGAGGAGCAGGAGCACAGACTATCACTCAGGCTGTCTAGATCTTAAGTATTGCCACATAAAACTTGAATTTCTGGGTTATGTCCTTGGGGTCATTCTAGATATCTGGTTCAGATGCACCATCACTTCCTGGCAAAGAATTAACCACTTCCTTGCAAGACACCATTTCCTTTCCAACCAGGTATTTCTTATCTAATAATAAAAATATATATTATGGCTTCCCAGGTGGCACTAGTGGTAAAGAATCCATCTGCCAATGCAGGAGATGCAAGAGACATGGGTTTGATCCCTGGGTTGGGAAGATCACCTGGAGGAGGAAACTAGGCAACCTGTTCTGATATTTTCTTGCCAGGAAAATTTCATGGACAGAGGAGTCTGATGGGCAACTGTCCATAAGGCTGCAAAGAGTCAGACATGACTGAGCATGATAAAAATATGTATCTAAGTAGATACTGTATATTCCCTTCAAATTATTGTTTATAAATTCAAAAAGCTTTCTGATACTATGTATACAGGTATTTGTTGGATTTTTTTCATAGTTCAATAATTATAGTGCTTGTTGTCATGTTGATAAAATGTTGGTCAGGAGGTTCTTGAGTAGTCTGTGTAACTCTCCACTGCAATGCTTTATCTGAATGAAAGTAGTAATATGCAATACGTTTAAAAATTTCTGTACATATTCAAGTTATGGTTAATACAAGATCATGTGGATCACTTTTTAAAGGAGGACTATAACCTAAGTGAACCTAAGTGTTATTTAACTTGTTAGAAAAGTGGATTATTCACCTAAGTGCTTAATAAAATTATTAAGATGATTCATCGTAAATAGCCTGGATAAGAATCTCATGGTTTTCAAAAAGATATTTGAAAGTTTAATTCCTCCAAAATATGTTTTAGGAAATGAAGGGAAGGGACATGCTGTGATGTGCTAAGTTGCTTCAGTCATGTCTGACTCTTTGCAAACCTATGAATGCTAACCCATCAGGCTCCTCTGTCCATGGGATTTTCCAGGCAATCTTCCCAACCCAGGGTTGGAACCCCAATCTCTTACATCTCCTCCATTGGCAGGTGGGCTCTTTAATACTAGTGTCACCTAGAAAGCTCTGGAGGGAAGGAATATGTCAATGTTAAAATATACTTAAAACAAATATCTGATATTTCCATTAGATCATAATTTTGCATCAACTTTTGAAAATAAACTCTCAGAAATATTTCATTGTATTCAATGTTTCAGTGCAAATATTTTTCAAGTTAGACTCCCTAGTGTTGGGAGAGTGTGTAATTTCCTTGGTTCTGTCTTGCCACAGCAAAGATTTGAAATGGCAGACCAATGTTACAGTTCAGTTATAGTTCAGTTTTATTCGACAATCTAAGGATAGTACACCCTCAAGGCATGAGGGTGGGGTGATCCCAAAAGAGAGGCTCAATCTTGGCTCCTATTTTTATATATTTTGTCTCCTCCCCCTGAGCCTGCCCTATGTAAATTGGGCTAGCCAGGAGGACTGTTTGTTTAACCTGATTTCTGACTCCAGTCCTCAGATGTTCTTTTGTTCCATCTTCATGGGATTTTTCCTTTCTCTGTCTTTTAGCCACCACCATTTTGGACTCCTTTTTCCTATTCTAACTACTTAACACTAGGAATCAGACTCTGAAATTAGCATGTCGAGTGTTTGTTTATTAGGAAAGGCTTTAAGGATCCCCTTTCTGGGAGAAAATTAAGAAAAAAAGATAAGGGATTTTCCTGGTGGTCCAGTGGCTAAGACTCCACTCTCCCAAGGAAGGGGCCCAAGTTTGGTCCCTGGAGAGGGAACTAGATCACACATGCCACAACTGGGAGTTCACATGTTGCAACTAAAGATCCTGTATGCTAGGACCCACCGTAGCCAAATAAATAAAAATAGATATGAAATGTAAATATTAAAATTCTTTTAAAGAAAGGTAAGTGGAACTGACTTGATAATGATACTGAGCAGAACCTGTGGGGTTCCTGGCACTAAAGCCTTTTGGGTCCCCTATTTTTTGATCACAGAAAATATGCTTCATTCAGCCCCCTTGTTCCTAAGTTCCAAAGAGTGCATTCAGATAGTTGCTAATTAGGGAAAGGAGGGGAAATAGTAAAAAAAAAAAAAAAAAACAAGGGAGGAACAATTAAAAAAAAGACCAATAGTTCAGCCTTGGTCTAAGGTCCTGGTTCCGCCTCAAGTGATGTATGTAATAATGACTTTAAGCTGTTTTGCAGATACTGCAACCCTCATCAGGTGGGCAAAGTTAACAGCAGCTTGCATGTTGGCATGGTCCAGATCTTCATCTCAGGGATCTGAGCCTTTAGTTACCAAGCTCTTAGGTGTTAGCTGATGCTTTTGTCCATTTTTCTTCACAATTGGGCATAAAGTACTAAGAGATGGCCAATAGATCACCTGCTCTCTGGTCCCGCTATGTACCAGCGGCTCTACCTTCTCCTGATAATTAGGGGCAACTGCCCCTGCTAGGTTTCTCTAGTGGCTCAGATGGTAAAGAATCTGTCTGCTGTGCAGGAGACCCGGGTTTGATCCCTGAGTCAGGAAGAACCCCTGGAGAAGGGAATGGCAACCCACTCCAGTGTTCTTGCCTAGAGAACCCATGGACAGAGGAGCTTGGTGGGCTAAAGTTCATGGGGTTGCAAAGAGTCAGAAATGACTGAGTGACTAACACTTTTTACCCCTATCAGGATAGTGATTCTTCTTTTATATATCCTGGTCTCTTTCCATATAAAATGGAAAATATTTGAAGTCTTCTTCAGAATTACCTCTTTAGAACCAATACTTCTGATCACCGAGGGCCTAGAGTTGTGGAGACAAAGAGCACAAACTACCTAAATGGGCTATAAATGATGGTAAATAGGACCATTTTTCCACCATTTGATTTCAAGACCTAATTATTTTACCTTTTGGGGCAAAGTTAGAATATATAATGTGTCCTGAAGGACTCTATCTTCAAAATTTAGTATCTGCAAGCTAGTTCCTCTTATAGGCCTTCAAGGAGTCATTTCTTCTGTCTATAAAGACAGTTGCTTCTGACTGAAGGGGAATCAGTATGATGCTTGACAAGTGGGATGCTGATCTAGATATCTTCAGACAATATTATGGCAAAAGGCAGTAAAGTCAACATAGGCTTGGATCAACTCTTTCAAGGTAGAGCTTTGTCTGTTCCAGATGATAAGAAATTGTTTTCACTTCTGGCAGCCATGGAGCCAAGCCACCTGTGGGGCAGAGAAGAGCCAGGCAGCTGGGCAGACCCACAGACCAGTGGATCGCAGCACCATCTCCTCCCAGGCTTCCCAGATGGTGCAGCAGTAAGAATCCACCTGCCAAGGCAGGAGACACAAGAGATGTGGGTTCCATCCCTGGGTCAAGAAGATCTCCTGGAGTAGGAAATGGTAACCTACTCCAGTATTCTTGCCTGAAAAACTCCTTAGACAGAGGAGCCTGGCGGGCTACAGTCCATGAAGTCACAAAGATCAACTGTGACTGAGCACACATATCACCTCCTCCCTCCCCTGAGTCTTCCTTTGGACAAGAATGAAAAAGATTGCATTCATTAGATCAGTAGCCACATACCTCATACCTGTAGCCATGTTAATCCACTGTTATTGAGGTTGTTATTTCGCTGAAATTTGTGGTAGTCCACTCTTAATCTCCAGGATTTCACTGTCTTTATAGGATCCATTATTGATGAATCAAATAGAAATATAACAAGGACCACTATTCTTACCGCTTATAGATTTTTAAAGGATAACACTTGCTTTCTCCTCATCTCCCATACCTGCTTCAAATAAGATATTCTTTTAGTTACTGATGTTTTCTGCAGTGTGGAAACATTGTCCTAGGCTTACTTCTGGTTTTGTCCCCTAAGATAGTTTTTATCCATCAGGACAAGGAACAGATGGTTGGATTCCAACAACCTCAAAGTATGTCCAATCTACTGAGGGACCAGAGAAATGATTATCAGATGGACTTTTGGATTCACTGTATCAGTCAAGATTCAATCATAGAAACAGAAACACCATAGGTTATATTCAATCATGAATTTATCTTCAGGGTTTGCTATTACATGGTTTTAGGGCTGGTTTAGGACTCTGTTGCTTCTGTAAATATTTCTATGGCATGAAATCAACAGGATATTAGTTGGAAAGGAAATATGGACACAAATATGGTTAAAGCATGGACAGACTAAAGTGCATGAAGATGAGTAAAATACATGAGGGAGATTAGAATTCTTACTAATCACTCATTGCCTCCAAAAATCTAGCTTCAGTCAAGTGAATGACCTACCTGAGGATCTGGTGTCATTTCTCCAGGAACTAACCTTGCTCAAGGCCTGGGAGTCAGAAAAACAATGGCAGCAAAACCAGCCAGAACAAAGGGAAGTGAATGGAGAAGGAAATGGCAACCCACTCCAGTGTTCTTGTCTGGAGAATCCCATGGACAGAGGAACCTTGCGGGCTACAGTCCATGGGGTCACAAGAGTCGGACACGACTGAGTGACTTTCACTACTTCACTAAGGGAAGTGAGAGTGGCTACTCTCCACACCAACAAGGTCAGCCAGTAATTAAGTGACAGATGTATAAGCTGCAAATGCACCTGGTGCCTGTACTAATCTTTTGAGCATAAACAGACATGGCTGCTTCTTCACTTATCTTTTCCCAGTTCATGCAAACAAATTTTCTCTTGTGGCCTAAACTAACCCAGAAATCCAGAGAAGGGAATATCTATAATAGAATCCCAGTGAGTTATGTTGAAACCACTCCACTCATGGTGAGCTGATCTTGGGCCATGGCTCTATTCATTATCTAGCTTCCCTATGCTACCAAAATTCTAACCAGGGTCTATGAAGATGTTGCAGGTTTCCAGGTATCAGTGTCAAGCAAGAGCCTCTTGCAACAATTCCAAAAAGCTTATCTATTTTCCTTCCTCCAGTGAATGTTTGAGTAAAGGGCCATAGGTCTGTTTGGAAAAGTACTGAGGGAATCCTTAAAATACACACCTGCTTTAGAGATACAGGGTCTTTTTGTCTTGGGGACTCTTTTTCAGTCCCTGGATTCTGGATTAGAAAATAGACCCAAGTCTAGGAATGTGGCAAGATACTGCAGTTTTTAAAATATGTTTGGTAAACCTCCGCTCTTTTTTTTTTTCTTCCTTCCTCTCTCCCTTCTTCTATCTCATTTTTCTTTTCTTTCTCTCCCTCCGTTCTTTTTTTCCCCTTTCTTCCTCCATTCCTTCCTTTCTTTCTGGCTGCATAGATTGAAAAATACCTTTGTTGGCTATGCATCTTGTGAGTCTGGTAGCCTCTTTGGGTCTAGTCACCATCTCCATAGTTCTTTGCAGGTCAAGCCGCTTTAGCTACTATAACCTTGAAGCTCACTAAAATGCTTGTGTTTTTCTGTACCACCACTCAGCCTCCATGATTTTAGAGTTCTTGCCAAGAGGCTAAATTCTGTATACTAGTATATTGTTTCCTTATTAATATAATTTCCCTTAACTTTTTGTTATGTCCCTCCTTGATCCTATTCCTTGGAGTCTAGTTCTAACAGAATCAACCTCCTGACTGCTGGCATCTTATCTCATTTTGTTGGAGATTTAGACCCTTATTCTCTCAGGAGGCCTAGCAATTCTATGACCTGGCAGTGTTGTGACTTAACCCTAGATATTGGTTTAACCAACGGGAGTGCAACATGTCCTGAGGAACACATGTCTTGTCTGGAGAAAAGGCCTTTGCTTGTCCTCAAGCAGTGAGTCCTTATCATCAGAAAGTGTCTTACCCCCACTTTTTTTTTCTTTGCAAGTAATTTACTTTCAGAACTCCCAATGCAAACATAATACACTGAATAATGAAGCAAAATTATCTAAGATCATTATAAACAGGGGTCAGTCAAGCTCAACTTCGATCAAGATGGATTTTAGATCTGTCTTTATTTTCTTTGGGGTAGAAAGAGCATGACCCCACTTAGCAACTGAATAAAAACAAACAAAAAGGCCATTTCTACATACTGAATTCCAGAGAATTTGAGATTTTCTGTAGAAGTTCCTATCTTAGTTTCCAGATCCCATTTTTCCCCATCAGGACTCTAACCCTGGTGTAGCTGTCTTGTCTCATTTGAGAATTTAACCTCTCTGGGAGTTCTTTCTCCACTTCTGACTAAATTGTGGGCATGAATTAAAGCTTTTCTGTCTTCCCAAATATTGTAGTGTTCTGAAAAGTTAGGCTTTCTCCAACCTTCCTGTAACCTAATACAGCTCCTCTCGTTTGGAAATTGCTGAGTCCCAGACCCTCCTTCATTGATCAGCCCGTCTGCCTCATGGATTTCAGATGAATCTCACTAGGAGCTGTCTACACTGGGTCACTGCCATAGCCCCTGCTGTTCTTTGACTTGACCTTCATTGACTGCTGCATGCTCTTCCTTGGTCTCAGTCTCTCCTGTTACATCACTGAAGATTTTGTAGTCTCTATTTGCAGAATTTCGTATTGGTTTCTTTCTTTCTTTCCCAGAAACACCATTAAGCCTGTGCTGAATCATAGACTAGTATGCATTTCCTTTACTCTGATGTCATCTGCCCCACATTTTGCAGGAAAGAAAAAAAAGTTTCAGTACCTGTATAGATTTTTCTTATTTTCAGGAAGTCTTTCTCTGGGCAATTCAGAGGGATTGGAGGGAAGGGAGGAACATAAGTTAAAATCACCATCTCAAATAACCAAGTTATAAAGGAAGCCATATCATATTCGAGTATAGGGATAGGATAAACATTATTATTAATATAATTCATGTGTTTTCTTTATTCTAAGTCACATTCCTTCTGTGATTTGGAGTGAGGACTATCCTTTCTCTTCTCACTTTCTCTGTAGGATTAGGATGTATTTCTTCTGTTCTTCAGAGTATAAAATTTACCTATTTCATATTTTAAATGATGGTTTGAAAAATTAAATAGTAACTACTATGTAAAAAATATTGATTTATTAAGAAATTGAGAGAATGTGGTGGGGATGGAGTGGTTGTACACAAATAAGCTTTAAAAATGAAAAAAAAATTGCAAAATGTGATAGAAAATATACTTTCAATCCTTGGTGGAAAATATCAGCTAAACAGCTGCAATATTTGAATAGAGTTACTAAAGAGCAGAACATGGAGAGCAGGGGTGTGATGGGATGCAGGACTGCAGGTTTTCTTGCTACACCTGCAAAAAGAAACTATCTCCTGTCATATCAATAAACAAGAAATGTCACAGCCACCATCGATTTCTGGCCTCCAAATGTGAGTGAGGGTTCCTAAAACTGTGATCCAACAGATGCTGCCACCTCCCATGGTGATCGCTGAGGAGTTGGGGGAGTGCAAGAAGCAGCCATCTGCCACTCTTTAAGGTGAACAAGAAAACAGTATTTGGCCCCAGATAGCTGAGACAGAGGAGCCTGGTAGGCTGCCGTCTATGGGGCTGCACAGAGTTGGATATGACCGAAGCAACTTGGCGGCAGCAGCTGAGGTGCATATGAAATGAATGAAATCAGTGGGCCCAGAGGCTTGCATCTTCCCATACGTTGAATGCTAAATTCCTTAACTTGATACCTGATCTTTAATGTTCAGACTGCCTTCTCCCTTTGTTTTAAGCTTCTGTATAGCCTGACTTTTCCTCCTGCCTCCTTGGAGCAGTCTTTCAGACCTGAGGAGCTGTGTCCTGAGCTGCTGTCTTTAATTTGCCCCAAAAAAACTTAAATCACAACTCTCAAAGTTGTGTATACTTTTTATTCAACACACCTTCAGTATAATTTGTGATTTAAATGGTGTACATGATACCCTGATAAGAGTGAAAATAAAAATAAAACCTAGTAGAATTCTAAACAGATCAGTCAGAGCCCACCCTTGGAGTTAAGTAGAAAATCAAAATGGTATTTTTGTTTTAGGAGGTTTTTCATAGGGTTCAACATCATAGGAATATTAGTTCTCTCAGTGGAGGTATTGGTTTATAGTCTCTTTTTCCTTTAAAGAAAGCTGGACTGGCCTTTTGGGATGTAAACATGTTCAGAGGCATTAGGGTTTAAAAGTGGGACAGCCTCCCTGACCCAGTGGCATGAAAATCATTACAGAATTCATAGTTCTCCTATTTCTACAATGTGCCAAATATCTGTTAGGGAAGCACACTGACTGAAACCACCCACCCTGGCCAGGCACCATAGTAACTATTTGCATGAGTTGTTTTATGACAGGAGGTCCTGGTAAGGAACATGGAACTAATAAGCCACCACCAACCAGAAGAGTTCAGGAAAGGTCAAAAGGAGATGGTACATGTCCTACCACCTTCCAGAATCCTTCTCTCTGGCATCTGTCTTGGCTGAACAAGGTGTGCTCCACCAGGAAGGACTCTGAGTCAGAATGATTGGCTAAAGACAACCCAGAAACTAATCCCATCACCATAAAACCCAAGACTGCAAGCCATGTGACAGAGCTGTCCTGGGTTCTCTTGCCCTACTGCTCTCCACCCAGGTGCCCTTTCCCAATAAAATCTCTTCCTTTGTCAGCACTTGTGTCTCCTCAGACAATTCATTCCCAAGTGTTAGCCAAGAGCCCAGTTTTGGGCCCAGGAAGTGGTCCCCCTACCTGCAACAAGTCTACATCCCAGCATTTTGTTCATAGAAGAGCTGATGCCATTCCTGAGAACTGGGCTCCTTGTTTCCCTTCATCATAAGGATAAAGAGTCCAGACTTGAATCACTCCATTGTATGCTCCCTTAGATATAAAACGGTGGAAAAATTTGCAGCCATAGTTCACGTAAAACAGTTTCAAGCTCATTTGAAGTAATGGGGGTCTGGAATTCTAGGTGGGCATGAAGAAAAACCCTTGCTACTATGCAGCAACACAACCAGACCTTTTTAGAGGAACAGGACTGAGTCTGGACCCAGGGGGACATCAATAAGAAGCCCTTCTCATACATATAGAAATCCAGGAGACCATTTGAGGGCGACACAAGTTCTCAGTAATTGGAGGGTCCTCTCAAAATTCCATGGCCTTACTTTGATTTTGACACCTGCACTGTGCCATTCCTGATGATTCCACTCAGGATCTGTATCATCAGGATGGGGTAGGAGCCCCAGTACAACTCTTCTGGATTTAAAAAAAGAAACCAGGTGAAAAAAATAAGATCAAATCACTGGTCTTGGTAATATAAGAAATGTTACCAAAAAAGCCTTAAATGTGAATGACGGATACCATCAATTAAAACATTTAGGTTAAAATTTTACATGCCAAATTTACGTATGAAAAGTGAAAGTGTTAGTCTATCAGTCATGCCCAACTTTTTGTGACCCCATGGCCTGTAACCCACCAGGCTCCTCTATCTATGGGTTTCTCCAGGCAAGAATACTGGAGTGGGCTGCCATTTCCTCCTCCAGGGGATCCCTCCGCCCCAGGGATGGAACCTGGGTCTCCTGTATTGGCAGGCAGATTCTTTGCAGACTGAGCCACCAGGGAAGCCAACTTTAGGGAGTGTAGTAGTATCAAATATTGTTTTGTTCACATAAATTTATGTGTACAGTGTTTAATTCAATCTAGGGTATCTATTTTAATTATTGTGACAAAAGTTTCAAGCAACACTATGTAACGAAAGTGCAAATGAGAAGCTCTCCCTTCAATCACTGTCTAACTCTACGATTACTTGAAGATGTGCTAGTCAATTTTGCTCTAGACTCTAAAGACCAGTATTTGCAAACCCTATGTAAATTTAATGAAGTGACCATATAAAAGACATTATCAGTATCTCTCAAATTATGAAATCATTTTTGAACAATAATGAAGGACCACACTACTTTACGTGCTTTTTTTTCTCAATTTTTATTTAGAAAGTTCAGTGAAACAACATGGTATCACAGCTTAGAAATATTTTAATCTCATTATAATTTATCAATAAAAAATCTAGCAATTTTTGATTTTAAACAATGAAATTTATAAAAATAATTTTACATTTATAAAATGAATCATTATTTCACAATAAATTATTCTTTTTCATTACCTGAAAAAAAGTGTTACATAAGTGTTTTTGTGTTATATAAAAGCAATAACTTCCCTTATCAAAATTTTGAAGATATGCTGAAAACTTCAATTCCTCTTTGTCCAGCATTTTTGGCAGTTAAGTATACAAAAATATTATATTACACATTCCCTGACCATGGTTATTAAAACAAATTTGCTAACAATAATTTCTAAAACATGACTATTTCAGTAAATAGATGCAGATAAGTTAGAAGGGTCACTAAAAATGAATTATATGTTTGATATTTTAAAGGTTTTTTTTTTTTTTATTATCTTCTAAGAGCACAACAGAAAACTATAAGATGTATTTCTATCTTAAAAAATCAAAAGCATTCTTATTCGTGAACTAGAGACTCTAGCATAAATCTTTTTAAAAATGAGTTAATTTTTTTTTCTGTTCTCACTCTCTCTCAAAGATATATTTTACAGTTTCCAGGTACCAGCTGTTAAAGGGATTTTATTGATTCTATTAAATCAATGCTAGCTTCTAAGTAATCATTTTTCCATTTCAAGAGTTAAGAAGTTACAGTTAACAAAAGCTTTTTATTTGCAGGGTAAGTGGGGGCTATGAAATCATAATCTTAGAAATTTTGAAAAGTTCTGTGAAAATCATTTAATTCAGTCTCTTGCAGCTTGGGGAACCCTTTTTATATCATTAATAATCACTAAACCAGTTTTTCTCTGCTTCAGCAAATACAGTGTGTGTATTTATTTGATAGAGAGAGAGAGAAAGAGAGACATCACTGTTTTTTGAGGCAGACTGTTAATTGTTTTAAAAATAAGCTCCAGCTTTAGATAATATCAAATAATTTGGGGCTCCAAAGAACTATATTCCTCAGTCCACTGGATTTTTGAAAATATGCTGTCAGTGATTTTAATTTGTCTGCATTTTCATCATGATCTACCTGCTATACATTTTATTTTCTTTGTTCGAAAATTTAAAAAATTTTTTTATTTTAGGAAGAAGACTCATTAAAGTTAGAAGACTCATTAAAGGTACAAAAGTGGTTTCTTATTCATGTTGCAACAAATTTAGACTCATTTATTTGTAAATATGTGTTAACAGGTAACACAATGGATAATATCCAATTATCACTCAATTGCATTTATTTAAAAACCACAGTAAGAAGCTCACATTTCATACCAAAGATTTATTCTCCTTAAAGTCCATCAGACCTGGGCTAGAGTGTGCCTCTCGTCCTCTTTAGGTTTAATGATCTTTGGTTATGTTATTTAAATCCTCTAAGCTAAAGGTTTCTTAATTTACAAGAAAAAGATAATAATGGTTTTTCCCGTGGTCATGTATGGATGTGAGAGTTGGACTGTGAAAAGAATTGATGCTTTGGAACTGTGGTGTTGGAGAAGACTCTTGAGAGTCCCTTGGACTGCAAGGAGATCTAACCAGTCCATTCTAAAGGAGGTCAATCTTGGGTGTTCACTGGAAAGACTGATGCTAAAGCTGAAACTGCAATACTCTGGCCACGTCATGCGACGAGTTGACTCACTGGAAAAGACTCTGATGCTGGGAAAGGTTGGGGGCGGGAGGAGAAGGGGACGACAGAGGATGAGATGGCTGGATGGCATCACCAACTCTGTGGACATGTGTTTGAGTGAACTCCGGGAGTTGGTGATGGACAGGGAGGCCTGGCATGCTGTGATTCATGGAGTCGCGGAGAGTTGGACACGACTGAGCGACTGAACTGAACTGAACTGAACTGAACCTCTTTTACAGGAGGGTTAAATGAGGCAACATGTGTGTGACAGATGGCTAATTTGTCTTCTGATATCAGAATTCCAGAGATGGACAGTTTTGTTGGCACTAGGCTTTCTACCTAAAGACTACACTCCCAGTGTCCCTGAGAACCAGATGTGGGCATGTGCTAAGTTCTAGTCAAAGAATGACTACTTGGAGATTTGTTTTCTGAGAGGGAAATAAATGCCTGTCTTGCTTGAGCCTCTTTTTAAGGGTTTCTTTAATATAATTTAGCCTGTATGCTAACTGATAAAGCTAACATTTTATTTTAATATACATCTTCAAATATAGGCAGATTTCAAGGAATACCTAGTCATCTTTGGAATGCCTATTTATAATTTTTTAATCTTTTATAGGCGTATTTAACTATGGACCAAAAAGGTGCTTGTAAGTGATTCTTCAAAGAAATATACCCTATTCTACAGAAACTGCTTTAATTTTCGAATCTGCAAGTTTAAAATTTATTTTAAAAAAAAGTACTTGGCTCATTTAATATTAATCTGGGGTTTCTGATCTACTGTTCTCAAAGAAGAACACTTAGTTCTTCATCACATCACCATAAAGCAATTATTTACAGATTTAAATTAATAATAAGACAACACATGAAAGTAGTACATGAGATTCAACTGCTTCAGGCACAGTACAGGTTTATACTATACAGAAGAATTGAAACTCAGTGATACATTGGTTGCATCTAAAGGTTTTAAACAACAGCAACAACAAACAAAATGAACATATAAACAAGAAAACAGGATACCATCTTTATAACAGCACCATGAAGAAGACTTGGCTAAGAGTCTGCCAAAAGTGCTATCCTGAGATATTTTCAGACCAACAACTTTTCACATTTATGCAGTGCCGTTCAGAAGTAAACATACTCTCATAATTGCTTTTGTTTGGACAGAGACTGGTGTGAAATGACTGAAGCTTGATTTGCAGCTATTTTGTATGGTTCTTGTCCAGAGCCTTGAGGTGGGGAAGGAAGTGGGGTTTCAGGAGTTGCTAGAAAAGAAATAGAGAATTGTACGTGATGCTGCAGTCACCCTGGCCCATCTCATTAAGTTTTGCATGACACCAATATGCATTACTTTATTTTGTATATGTTTTTAACAGGTCATATATAGAGTAGTGATTATAAAACATAATCAGGTCATTGACATACTACTGGAGATGCACTCCCCTATTAGCATTAAACTAAATCATACTTTAAAATGTTGATAGTCACTTTAAGATATCATCTGCTTTTATATAATAGCATTTATGGGCATTTGATTCTCTCATAAACTCAGCAGAAAAAAGTTTTTATTGAAAAGAATTAACAGAAAATAATTTTTTTCCAAGTCTCAGAATACAAATTTTATAATATTTGCAATCAAAAAAGCACATAAAATAAAACATATTTGGTTTAGATTTCACTAACTCAAACGTTGTTGTTTAGTTGCTTAGGTGAGTCTGACTCTTTTGTGACCCCATGGTCTACAGCTCACCAAATTCCTCTGTCCATGGGATTGTCCAGGCAAGGATACTGGAGTGGGTTGCCATTTCCTTTTCCAGGGGATCTTCCCAACCCAGGGATTGAACTATGTCTCCTGCATTGGTAGGTGGATTCTTTACTGTTTGAGCCACCAGGAAAGCCAACTCAAACATTATATGACATTAACAAAAATAATAATAAGGTAAGGTAACTCTTCAAGTGCTTTGAAATATATGTTGTTGTTGTTTAGTCATTAAGTCATGTCTGACTCTTGTGAGACCCTTCATGGACTGTAGGCCACCAGGCTCCTCTTTTCAAGGCATATCCCAGGCAAGCACACTGGAGTGGGTTGCCATTTCCTTCTCCAAGGGATCTTCCTGACCCAGGCGGGTTCTTTACTACCGAGCCACCAGGGAAGCTATTGTAGTTAATAGCATCTGAAAAATACTGACTTTGTCACTTCAGAATTATCGTTACAATGACGCTTAGCTGTACCTCACCCATCAATGCAAAGAACACTGAGTAATTAAAAAAATAAGTTATAGTTTGAATGCTTCATTGTCTATGATAGTATTTCTATTGGCAAATTTTAACCATATTACATAATAATCCAGGAGCCATTCTACAATTTTGAAAACTTGAAATATTTTAGTATTCACATTTATTATTTTCCCACGTATTTAACAGAATAAACAGAAAATGTTTGATGATCAGACTGAGACATTGCAAACTTTATCAATTTTTTTTCTAGAATAGTTTTCAAAAATACAAAAAACAACAGCCCCTTTTTGCCTAGTTTTCTTTAATATATTAACTTTATATTATTACATGGGAATTAGCAATGACTTAAAAACAATATTTTTAGATACAATTCAAATGACAAAAGAATTACCAAATTTGCCTTAAAAATTATTTCTGGATATTTAGGATGGATCTAATACTGCAGTTGTCTGCTGTAAAAGACCAAGAAAATATGCATAAACTTTAATTTATATGTGTACTTGTGTTTAATGCTTTGCTTTGTGTCAAATATAAACTGCTTCAAATGACCATAAGCAAAGCAAAGTTTTCCTTTACAAATGAATCTCTTAAATAGTATGCTGGAAGAAGGAAAATAAAAACGAAAAGTTTGATGATGTGTCTAAAAAGATTAGGGTCAGCAAGTATGCTTTTAAAATACTAGAAAACTAGCATTTAAACAGTAAAGGATTTAACCACCAGCAACATTGTTAAACTTTCTTGCCAGTTGTTACCTACAATGTTCAATGTGTTGTTAATGAGTTTTATTTTCCAAGTTTATGAATAACTGATCTCTAAGAGAAACAACTTCATAGACTCTTTGGTATGGTATTGGGTTTGCCTCTCTCTGTTCTTGACTATTAATTAAATGAAAATGGTAACATGTGCTTTGCAAGATAGTCCCAGTATGGAAGTTCCTCAATAAATAAGAACTAGAATTACCACAGTATCCAGCAATTCCACTTCTGAGTATATATTTGAAGAAAACACACTAATTTGGAAAGATACATGCACCTCAATGTTCATAGTAGCTTTATTTACAATAGCCAAGATATGGAAGCCACACAAGTGTCCATCAACAGATGAATGAATGGATAAAGAAGATGTGATACACACACACACACACACACACACATACACACACACACACATGAATATTACTCAGCCATGAATGAAATTTTGCTACTTGAAATAACATGGCTGGACCTGCAGGATATTACCCTTAGTGAAATAAGTTAGAGAGACAAATACTGTATATTTTCACTTATATGCTAAATTCAAATAATAAATAAATATAACAAAGCAGAGACAGACTTATGGAAACAGAGAACAAACCAGTTGCTACCAGTGAGAAGAGGGGGAGAGGGAGAGAAAGCCCTGGGAAGGAGAATGAGAGGTGCAAACTATATGGTAGAAAACAAATAAGGTACAGGGCGTAATTTACAATACAGGGAATATAAGCAATATTTTATAATAACTTTAAATGAAATAAAACCTCTAAAAATATTGAATCATTACATTGTATACCTGAAACCAAAATACTACTGTGAATCAACCGTACTTCAAGGAAGAAAAAATGGTCCCAAATTAATGTCTTTAAATTACATGGGGACCCACAGATTAAATGTACTATATTGTACATTTGTATTTTTTCTAACAATTTCATTTCTGCTTCTGTCATACACTCAAAGAACTTTGTGTTACAGACACTATTTACACATATATCCATTGCATCTGAAGGACAGCAGTGATAGCAGGCATTTTTGTGGTTTCTACCCTGTCTACCACTAGGGAGCAGTTAGATGGTACTCACTAAATTGTGGTCACATTGCATTGAACTTTGGGATAAAACAACACTGCAGCTAGTTATTAAGGGCTATCATAGATTCAGCAGGCAATACAGGTATGCATAATGATATCACAGTAACTTAAGGAATCTCAGTGACATAGCTGGTTTAGTGTTTAGAGGCAGTAGACCACAACTCAATTTAAATTAGTATAAATTCAGAAGCAATTTATTCCTGATAGTTTGTCTAGTCAAGATTTTTAAAATCTCTGAGTTGACTTACAAAACTATAATGTGTTAACTCTTCAATAGTATCAGATTATCTACTATCAATCCCTAGAACATACATATAATCATTTTTGTTCCAAAGAACTAAAGGAAACCTAAACAATCCACACTTTGCCCAGTTACGATACACATGAATTCCACTCATCACTGCTTAGTTAAATAGCACCAGTCTTTCAAAAACCCGGTTCACATTTCAGTTAGTATGTTAACTCAAATTAACGGTGAGTGTTGCATAAACTCACAAACTTGACTGTATTGCAAACTTTACAAACTTCACAGCTAACTTTTTCAGTCTACAAATAATTACCTAAATAATAGATGTGCATTTTGATCAGTAACCAATCACACCACATCCTTCAGTCTGTTCATGATTGTGATTGGTCAATGAACATATTTCCTTCAGTTCACACACTGACAACAAATTGGGTAGTTGTGTTGCCTCCTGTCTCCCTCCCAGTGATAAATTCACATGACATTTTGCAAACATGGACAACTGAAAAAGAATTGGCTGGAAGGGGAGAGTGGGCAGTAAAGAAACAAAAGATGATAATGCTGGAAGTGAAATTCAAATCAAACATAAATGTAGTTAATAGAAGAAAGCACTGACCATGGAAATGTTCACATTGTCATTGTTTGAGTCCCTAAAAGTACAGCCAAGAGCTTAAGCTGAAGGAAAACTTGTCAACATTAATGAGGAGCCCAATTCTTTGAAAGGATGGAGAGGTCCCAGAGGCAGTGAAACTGACAAAAAACTTCCTATCAAATGGTTTCTGAGAGATATTTCGTGACGTCAAAAATACAAAGGATAAAATACTGGAAATCAATCCAAACTTCCAAAAGAGTAAATTTCATCATACATGCTCACTTCCTCTTGTAAGTTCTTGAAAAAGAACATGGCAAGCACTGTCCAAACTACTCTTCATATTTTTTTTTTTACAAAAAAATATATCATTAATTCTCAGTGTTTTTAATATTTTAAATTATGGTGTACTAAACATTAAAAGTACTATTTTTAACGTCCCTATACATTTATAACTCAAGAGTTAAAAGAGCTCTTAATGTTTTGACAAACATGTTGAAGGGTCATAAGCAATCTTAATTTTTCTCTTAATTATTAAGATTCCTTTGCGTGGTTCCAGTTTGTATGTCATTTTTATGGTCCTCCACTACCAGGCAAAGCTAGAATATCCTATATATTCTTTTTTACTACCAAACCTATGAAGTAGAAAGATTTAGGCACTCATATCTCCATTTTAGGGAGAAAACTCATACATGAGAAGAATAAGTGACTTGCTTCACAATCTCCCACAATCAAATCCTGGAGAAGAAATTATATCTAATTTTTACAATTTCTGGGCACTAATAGATTCTTTCCCCAAATTTCACATTTTCTCAAGTAATTAAGTTTAAGAAATATTGTGTTTTAATAGTCCAGATACTTACAGATCTGGTCTGTATGCACCAGTGTTGACATTGAACCCAAAAGTATAGTCTGTCCAGTTAATGGATCTTGAGACAAATGTGGGTGCATTGGATGATGGAGATGGTTAGCCTCAGTGGAAGCACCTACAGAAGATAAAAAGATGCTTGCGTAAGGGATATTTAATCAGGAATAGCAAGTTTACCTTAAAACAAGTGTTCTGATTGACAGCTTAAATATTGCTATTTTTGCAAAGTGCTTTTTGGGAATTCAAAAATAAATTAATAGAGCCACTGCTACATTAAAGACAATGTCAGCTTTCACTGTACACTGGCTAGATTAATGTTGTATCATATTATGTTGTATATTAATAATGGACCTTCCGTGCAGTTTCCTGGAATCATTATGTTTGCTGCCTGTTGTTAAGGCAATTCCAAGAATCACTTACCTCAAGTTTATAGTATTTGGGATCACCCTAATAGCATAAACAACTTTTATTTCAGAAAGATATCATTAGAAACACATTAACCACTAGAAAACTAAAACTAAAATAAAATAAAATAGATTTTACAAGGAAATTTAATCTAGATCAGAACACAAAATAAATGATTTCTTAAGTTATTCCTGACATCTACTGCAGCAAAGAAATCTCATTTTCCCCTTCTCATTGTATTGTGTCAGTTAATTTATTTCAGGAGCAGAATGCTTATTTTTAAGCTATTTACTCTATGTATTTTTTTTCATTGTTGTTGTTTTACTTTGCCATTTATAGGAGGAAAGACATAGAAAAAATATAATGAACTCCAAGAAGTACCAACAATAAGAAATATATTTCCATTTACCATATTTGGGAGGATCTGAAAATTGAGGTAAGAGGGATGGGTGGAGAAGGTGGTGGAGGTTGAGTATGAATGGAGGGGAGGTTTGAATATGTTCAAGTATTTTTGTTCCCAGCCAATAGGTTTTATAGATTTTTCTAAATGCAAAAAAAAAAAAAAATTGAGTTCATTACATCATGGACAAAAAGTAAACAGGTCAAACTCACTCTAAAGCACTGTAATATGATGCTAAGAAATAAAATAGAAATTCTTAAATAAACTCACCACCAAGTAACATCTCCTGAAGTAAGTTGTCAATTTTAACCATTCCAAAAAGTTTAACAAATTGTATTTGCTCAATCATTTGCCACGTGATGCTCTGCAGCGTGGGCAGGAGCAGAAGCAGCTCCCCAAATCTGCCCCGGGAGTCATACTGCCGGTCGTTGATGTAGTCCTCCAAACTCAACTGTACTTGGAACCGCATGTTCTTAATCTTCACTGGATCACTAAGGCCTTTTGCATCTAGTACAGGAATAAAAAGAGCAACCTAAATATTCTGTCTTACCAGAGTGTGAGAGTAAATATTCTAGTATTTTAGAAGTTGGTGACTTTTAACCCACTTGGTGGTTTAGTGGTAAAGAATCCACCTGCCAAGGCCGGAGACATGGGTTCGATCCCTGATCTGGGAAGATCCTTACATGCCACCAGACAACTAAGCGTGTGTACCACAGTTATTGAGCCTGTGCTCAAGAGCCCGGGGCCACAACTACTGAACCCACGTGCTGCAACTACTAAAGCCTGTGTGTCCTAGGGTCCGTTCCGTTCTGTTCCGTCACTCAGTCGTGTCCGACTCTTTGCGACCCCGTGGACTGTAGCCTACCAGGCTTCTCCATCCATGGGATTCTCCAGGCAAGAATACTGGAGTGGGTTACCGTTTCCTTCTCCAGGGGATCTTCCCGACCCAGGGATCGAAGCCAGGTCTCCCGCATTGGAGGCAGACGCTTTAACCTCTGAGCCACCAGGGAAGCCCAAAGGGACAGTGCTCCTCAATAAGGGAAGACACCACAATGAGAGGCCTGTACATCGCAACTGGAGAGTAGCCCCTGCTCACTGCAACTAGAGAAAAGTCCGCACAGAAAGGAAGATCCAGTGCAGCCAAAAATAAATAAATAGATAAAATTATTAAAAAATGAAATAAAAGGCAATGTAATTTTCACTGCAATCATGTTTACTGAAACTTTGGAAACAAACCTGGATCAAAAAAGACAATTGCCTTCAAACATGCATATTCATTATCATCAATCTGAATTTCTTGAAATGGTCGGACCAGCTCATCTAGAACCCGGTTGGCCACACGGCTAATCTCAACTTCACAGCTGTTGCGGTGAATAACATAGTTGTTCCCTACATTAAAAAAATAATAATAATTAAACAATCAACCCTCTCACTCATGCAACATTGTTAGATTTTGTTTAAACTTTTATAAACCAATATTTTAAATGATTTTCCCTTGATGAAACATGAATAGGACTTCCTCTCTCAGTAGTGTTGTTAATTATGTTAGGAAAAACTTAAGAACACTTACAGGATCAATAACATTGATAATATGATCACATGCATTTTAACAGCCTCGGTCACTGGTGATAATACTAAAGTACAGACTAATAACAAGCTAATTATTGACAAGGGAGAAACAAGATATAATGATTAGCTTTCCACTATGTCAGTTATCTGTTAGTGCCTTACTCATTAATGAGCATGATACAAAACCTAAAGATTCTCTCTTGCTTATAGTGAAGTAAACTAGCATTCCTTCTGTGGTCTAGGTGTTTATACCTATAACAACTACTGAGACACAATTTTAATAAGCTTAAGTAGATAAGGCTAATTTTTTTTTTAAACTACCAGGTATACTCTTATGAGTTGCCTCATTAAATAGTAAATTCTTTCATCCTGGGCTTCTTTAAGAAGAGATGGGAAGACTGTCTAATCACAAGGCTAATTTCTGCAGCAGAATTCAAGGGAATTCAGAAATTGAGTAGAAATCCGGACCACCTAATCCTTCAATATGCTCTACCTTAGAAAGTCTTGGGTTATAATATGACAATATTAGAGCTTCTAAAATATTAGAAAATTGGAAGCTTGTTTGAGCGCCTAAAATAACCTAAATTTTTATTTTCTGGTTTTATAAAAAGCAGAGTATTTTGAATTCTTTCACCAGGCAAAGACAATCTTCAGTATAACAAAACATGCAAAAGTATTTTTAAAAGTGTAGCCCTGCTCCTTTTATTAAAAGTTGAATTATCTAATTATTTAGCATAAGACTATGTAGAACTATGTGGTAAGATTGTTTTGTTTTCTATGCTTATTGTATTCACATTTATAAGGAGAACAGTATTGTAGGAATCCTAAAATTGTAAGAGAAAATTTAGCAGAATTTAAAAGCAGTCATATTATGTGGTTTAGAATCCTGGCTCAATCCTTTACTTGCTTTGTGACGTCAGACAAATTTACTCTGCCTTCATTTCTTCACCTACAAAACAGGTTGAAATGATACTACCTATCCCTCAGGGTTATTCTGAGGATTAAAGGAGAGAGTGTATATATAGAGAGACATGTTAAAGCACTTAAAGGAATATATCTTAAACAGTAAGTCCTCAGTTTCTATTAGCTATTGTGATATTATGTTCAATTTATTTCTATTTGGGACAAAATATCTGTCTAAAAAATGGAATAATACAATTTAGTTATCATTTTACACATCCAGAGGGAGGGAGAGCTTCTAAGCATTAGCGAGATCTCAACTCTCTCAACAGGAAACCTAATTTTATAAGGTAAGTAAAGGGGGCGGGGATCAGAGTACTTCCTTAATGAAGACATAAGCTTTTCCTTTGTGCCTTTTCCCACTTGCTGTCATAATTTGGCCTGTTTCAGCACTGCTGTTTAACTGAGAATTTTTCAGACATTGTTATGAAAATTTTTTTAACTTGGGATTTTGTAGTATATCAAAGGCAATGAGATCCTAGGAGATAAACATAATCTTTAGATGATTAGAAAATGATATATAGTATAATTATTAGGTAGACACTTAGAATGTATGGAACTCCATAAGATGGTAACACAAATCACTAATTCTTTGTCCTGAAATAACTTAAACATAGCTCAATATTTTGTTTATTGAGAAACATTTCTCTTTTATTTAATGCATACTGAACATCTCTTCTGAACTTCCTTGCAATAAAGGAAAGGAAAAACAGACCCTCTGACCGCCTAAATCCATTGTGAAGTGACAGCACCATTTGACAGTATCTATGAGTGCCTGGTACATATAGAATAGACTCCATGTAAATATCAAGCAAGCACAATTTTTTCAAATTAAAATGGAAAAAAAAAAAAACTTACCCAAAAGCAAAATATCTTTATACATCATGGATCTCTTTGTAGCTCCAAGCAGTAGATGTTCCCCTGCATGAGCTCTCAACAGTGCCACCTTCGTGAAAAATTCCAGGTTTAACAATTACTTATAAAACATAATGATGAAAATATTTATAATATAAGTCTGATTAACCTAGTGTTCTTTAAGCCTAGAACATTTTTTTGGTTTGTTTTAACAAACTACAATATCCATAGATTCTTACCATTATTAAGCCTTCTATTTTAAGCACATCAATAGAGTTTTATTTTCAAATTTTCTAAAACTAATAAGGCAATAGGATGGCAGCAAGAAAAGAAAAAAAAAGACTAATTTATTGTTTGGGAGTGAATGATATTTGAGAATAGAGTCTAACAAACTATAGTTCAAATTCTGGTTTCTCCACTTACTACCTATTTAAGTATAGATGTGAGAGTTGGACTGTGAAGAAAGCTGATCGCTGAAGAATTGATGCTTTTGAACTGTGGTGTTGGAGAAGACTCTTGAGAGTCCCTTGGACTGCAAGGAGATCCAACCAGTCCATTCTAAAGGAGATCAACCCTGGGTGTTCATTGGAAGGACTGATGCTAAAGCTGAAACTGCAATACTTTGGCCACCTCATGCGACGAGTTGACTCACTGGAAAAGAGTCTGATGCTGGGAGGGATTGGGGGCGGGAGGAGACAGGGACGACAGACAATGAGATGGCTGGATGGCATCACCGACTCGATGGACATGAGTTTGAGTGAATTCTGGGAGTTGGTGATGGATAGGGAGGCCTGGCGTGCTGTGATTCATGGGGTCGCAAAGAGTCGGACACGACTAAGCGACTGAACTGAACTGGACTAGTTAACCAGTATGTTTGGGACTCATTTGTTTTCATTTATCAAATGGAGATAGTGATAAAAAAGGAGAAAAATATATGTCAAACACAATCTGTTACACATAATTAAACTGAACAAACAAAAGCAAAGGGTTTCCCACGTGGCGCTAGTGGTTAAAGGACCCATCTGCCAACGCAGAAGACATAGGAGAGGAGGGTTCGATCCCTGGTTCAGGAAGATACCCTGGAGGAGGGCATGGCAACCTACTCCAGTATTCTTGCCTGGAGAATCCCATGGGCAGAGGAGCCTGGTGGGTTACAGTCCATGGGGTTGCACAGAGTTAGACATGACTAAAGTGACTTAGCATGCACCCACAAACAAAAGTAAATCAAAGAGGGGTGATATAGTGAAATGAGTATGCGGGATCTGGGTTCTGACACTTTCTAGACTGAACCTTTAACTCTGCACTAAGCTCTCAGAGGAGTTGGATTGCCTGCTGAACATCACTAGTAGAAAGAGTAGGAAGCATTCCAAGTTTAATTCATCAAAGTCAATGCTTCTCCAGCATCTTCATCTCCTTAGTTATAGGTACAGTCATCCAAAATGCTTTTTCACATCAAAATGAAGGATCCATTTGGATCCCTCTCTAATTGCACAGCACATCCTAGCACGGCTTCTCCATTGCCACCACACCTGTCCAAACCTTGGTCATTCTTCACCTGGCCTACCAAAATACATTCCAAAGATCTACTAAGTATTCCTGCTTCCTTTCTGGTTCCTCCATCTTAAGTCCTTCTTGACAAACCTTCTAAAATGATATCTTGTACATTATTCATCAATTAATATCACTCCTCTGCTAAAATCTCTTTAACTATTTCTTACTGTCTTTAGAGTGAAATCCGAACACCTCAACCATGGCCTCACCTGAGGTGATGGCTCAGTGCTTTGTCCCTCCCCCACCGCCACCGCCCACTCTGGTTTCTTCTTGCAACATCCTTTGCTCACTTTCTCTAGACATTTTGCCTGCCCTGCCTCAGAGCCTTGGAATTCGCTCTTCCTGAAGCCAGAATGCCTTTTCCTCTGATCTTGACAAACTTAGCCCCTTGCTACTCAGGTCTCAAGAAAAATCTCTAATTCCCAATTTACTGGATCTGTTACCACTCCACCCGTGATTATTCCCCAACAACTCGTCCTATTTCATTTTATAGAACTTATCCCCACCTAGAATTATCTTACTCAGAATGTGGATATTTTTATTGTCTGTCTCTCCCAAACAGAATGCAAGTTTTATGAGAATAGTGATGCAATCTGTATTTTTCCTGCCATATAGTCACAGTTCTTAAAACTGAGCAGTAGTCCTAATAACTATTTGTGTGATGAATATATTGAGCGAACTTAACTGATTTATGTCTCAGTTTTAGAAATTGTTAACTGGATATTATAAAACATGCCACAGAACTACTGAGATGTGAGAGTTGGACTGTGAAGAAAGCTGATCGCCGAAGAATTGATGCTTTTGAACTGTGGTGCTGGAGAAGACTCTTGAGAGTCCCTTGGACTGCAAGGAGATCCAACCAGTCCATTCTAAAGGAGATCAATCCTGGGTGTTCATTGGAAGGACTGATGCTAAAGCTGAAACTCCAATACTTTGGCCACCTCATGTGACGAGTTGACTCACTGGAAAAGAGTCTGATACTGGGAGGGATTGGGGGTGGGAGGAGAAGGGGATGACAGAGGATGAGATGGCTGGATGGCATCACCGACTCAATGGACATGAGTTTGAGCGAACTCCAGGAGTTGGTGATGGACAGGGAGGCCTGGCGTGCTGTGATTCATGGGGTCGCAAAGAGTCGGACATGACTGAGCGACTGAACTGAACTTAACATATAATGTAACTGAAAACTAATATCCAAATCCCTTATCCATAATAGACTCTGCCAATCAATGGCTATTAAAGGTATACTGTTAATATTAAACAGTAAATAAAAACTGTTATTGACAAGTTCGGAGAAGGCAATGGCAAGCCACTCCAGTACTCATGCCTAGAAAATCCCATGGATGGAGGAGCCTGGTAGGCTGCAGTCCATGAGGTCGCTACACGTCAGACATGACTGAGCGACTTCACTTTCACTTTTCACTTTCACACATCGGAGAAGGAAATGGCAACCCACTCCCGTGTTCTTGCCTGGAGAATCCCAGGGACGGGGGAGCCTGGTGGGCTGCGTCTATGGGGTCGCACAGAGTCAGACACGACTGAAGTGACTTAGCAGCATTGACAAGTTACTGGATGTCAATTTCCCAATTTTTAAATCACTGTCTGCATATATGTCAGCAACTTTAAAGAGTGATAATAAAAGTATAAAACTGATAAATAACATAAACCTACTTATATGGCTTGGGGTGAGACAGGTAAGTTTTAGCAATTTAGCATTATTCACTGTGAAATAGCCTTCTGAGCCAAGCTATCTTTATGATATGTCCATAACCATGACTCATACCAGGAAGGGAGTTACAGAACATTTTAAGAATGATTTCAGATTTCACAGTATTTTCTTTTTGTTACCAGGTGAAATGCTCTTCTAGAAATATAACTGCTAACTTCCTGTGATTACTTTTATTTTCTGGTATGTAAATATTTTGCCCTTATTTGATTTTTAGACAATCATACACATTACCCTTTGATTGTTTCTTCATTTTTGTGTATCAATGATAATAAGCTCTGGTAATAGGGTATAAAAATAGACACTGGTTATATTACATACTATTACATACTGTGCTTTATCTGGGGGAATTGGAAATTTTCAAATTATTTATATCTATATAATATTATATAATACTTAGAAGAGCTAAAAATGAATCTGAAACTATAATGTTTATAAACATTAGAAAATTAAACTTCTTAATTATTAACTAAAATATCTTAACATAAATATGACAAAGTAAATATATATTAGGAAAAGATCTCTATATCTGAAATCTATATTCTGTAGATTTCAGAGCACGATTCTACAGACTTTTTTTTTTTACTAGATATATAATTTTTATACAGTAACTGCCAGAATAAAATTGACAACACGAAAGGCACAATTTTATATGTTAATTGCATAAAAGTGCCTACAAAGACACCAACACAACCTGTGTGTTTCTTTCTAGAAGTGGTCTGGTATTTCTCAAGAATTTTCTATGTACTTTTAGTAGACACCAAGACATAATGGGTACCATCTGCCTCCGAGACAAAAGTATTCAAATACTTTGTCTTACAATAGCAGTTACCTGTTATCTGTTTTTCTCCCATCCTTAAGTATTTTATTCTATTAATATTATTTTTAAAAATTTTGGTCACACCCCATGGCATGTGGGACCTTAACCAGGTATTGAACCCACAACCCGTGCATTGGAAGGCAGAGTCAACCACTGGACCATTGGGGAAGTCCTTATTATAAGCTTGTTAAACTTCTAGAGGGAAGAACATAGGCTTGATCAACTCTTGTCCAGTCAATAAATTTCTAAGACCCTTAAAATAGAAGTTTAACAGTCTGCGTCTTAATAGAACAGGGAAATGAACAAGAAAACCAATTTTCTCTCATAAGACCATTTAACCTTTGTCACATATAGAAAATATACTACAAGTATAACTAAAAGAACAAACAAAGTTAGCAAAGTTCAAAAAACACTTTTTAAAGTATTATAATCTTTTATATACCTGATCATCCAGTGGTAACTCACAAAACGCAGGAATATATTTAGCCCATTCCACCAAGACGAGGAGCTGCTGTTTCATGGATTCACAGACATCACCAATGCTTGCAATTTTCTTAACATTTATGTCAGCGCTTGCACCAGGGCTTGAGACTGAGATCTAGTATTAAGAACATTATATTAATCTGTCATTGAAAATAACACAAGACCAATATATCTCTTTTTCCTGCCCCTGCAATAAGTAAACACCATTGAAGTGGGCACTCTTATTATAACACTGTCTTGAAATATACCAAACATTTTAAAATTGATAAATCAAATACCTATCAGTTCAAGTTAGACTAAGAACATTCACTGCCACAGTCTGGGAGCAGTATCTTATTTTTACTGGCCAAATCTATAAAACAAGTTACCACAACTTTTGGGGAGTTTTTAATAATTCAAAATGATTATTCAAAGAGCTGTGGAGTATCCACATTGAACCAATGCTGTGTGATTTTATTTTTAATTAAAGATGATAGTTCCAGTCAGAAAGTCCACCTTTAATCTGTTATGATTTATGAAGGAAAGTTTCCACTGGATAAAGTTTACCAACTGAGGAGAATAGCTTTAGATGAGAAGCCAGGCTATGTTGCTGCATTCAATGGAAGCCCATTCAAATCAGGTTAACACACCACAAATTTTTGAATCAGCAACTTGAAAAGCTTAACATATAACGATTAATTTTTAAATTATATACAATTTTGAACTATCTAAGATATAAGTGGTGTTAAAATGCCTTTCTGCTGGAAAAAAAATCACTTTCTAAAAGTTCTTCTAAGCGTCATTTTTGAACATGTCTGTGTGTGTGTGTACGTGTCTTTCTGCTGTGTATGTGTATTTCCTCACAGTTCCTTTAAGGCCATTCTCAAAATGCTTTATAGGACCATCAAGTAATCTTCAAGTAATGAGGATGATAATGGTGAAGTTAACCTCATCATATTACCCTTGTGTTATCAAAAATGAAAGTAGTTGCACTGACTCATTATAAGACCTGATTAATAGTTAGCTATTTCATAATTTGTTCTACGATAGAAAAATATCATTAACATTTCTAATAGGGACACTGCTAAAATAAACTTTCTTCAAAAGGTTTCTTTATTTGATTCTTAAGTGATTTATTTATATAACTGGTCACTTACATTTTTAACTCTAGAACTGATGTTCTCATTCTAGAAATTTCAAACAATAAACTTTTTCTTGTATTTTCTGAATTCTGGCTCTTCCCTGAAGTATCTGTTTCCAAAGCAGGTGCTAAGGTGAGTTCTTGAATCTAGGCATCATTTTCAAGAAAGAAAGCTCTAATGATAGTTTTCAACTAAACACCCTAAAAGCTGTGGTAATTGATTTCCAGACTAAACCAATATAACAAGATACTGCCCCAGGGCATTGTGCTAAGCATTAAGTATTTCAAATCAACCTTGTAAACAAACTTTTAAAAATCTTAGATCGAAATGTACCTCATTAGTTTTTCCACTCAAAAAATGGGGAATTGCCCAGGAAAAGTAAAAATTAAGTCAGTAGTCAACTAATATTTTCAAAATGAAACTTGAAGTTGTATTAAGTGGAGTTTCTTATAGTAATAAGCACATGTGAATGAACTTAAATCAATTTTGCATTATTCTTAAGTAAGCATATGATCCTATTAAATAGGGCAGGATGCTGGCGCAGCAGTACCTGGCGAGACCGAACTTCTGCTTGTGCCAGGGTATTGATGGAGGGGATGTTGCTGCCGTCAAATGTGCTTCTTCTGGTGCTTATTCTATCACGTTCATTTTGTACAGCTAGGGGAGAAAATCACAGTATTTATTGGTTGGTTTTCTTCAACATAAGTCAGAATATACTCTTTGAAGTTAAAAAAAAGGAGAGAAGGAATATTTCTGAAAGACCTGATGGCGGGTTTAGAAATAAGTCTGGCTGAAGATATTTTTCATTCGGTACCATTTTAAAAGTAGGAAGAGCCAAGCTTGTCACGAGAGCACATAAAGTACTGCCTTTGGGGACTTCATGATGGTGTGCATGTTACAAAGTGGTAGGTCAGCCAGTTCAGCCATGTTGTATTTTCAATAGGTTGGTTTTCCATTGTCTCAAAGTTAATAAAGCCATAAGATATCTAGGGGAAGAGTACCACCTGTGAGATTGACCAGGTTAAAGATAAGAGAGTATTCACTGTCAGAAAATATGAGTCATATGCTCTGAAATTCCCAGTTTTCTTTTTCTTCTAAAACAGTTGCAAAAATGGAAAGTACATTTATTTTAGTTAAGGTGATCACAATTCTATGATCTCTTATGAAGCAATATCTTCAGGACAGTTTAGAGACATTAACAAGGCAGGAGTTGCAGCAGGTAGGGGTCTCTTCAGAAAACTGAGATTTGAATATCAGCATTTTGGAACAGTGAAGAAATATTAAGTATTTATGAAAGTCTTCTAAAAAAGAGCTATATCTCTTTGTTTCATAAGCAAACAAACAAAAAGAATAATGCTTATACCCAAATTTTAAATAGAAGGAAGCAGAAGTGGGGTGGTACAGATTTGTATATTTGTTACGTAGAGAATAATATAAATCAGAAGTCAAAGTTGGATTTCAAAACATGAAAGGTAAAGTTGTCTTCTCTTAACCAAAAAGAATGGAAACAAAGTCTGTACCCTCTTAATTATGTGCCTTAATGCTTTACCCATGGAGAAGGCAATGGCAAGCCACTCCAGTACTATTGCCAAAAAATCCCATGGATGGAGGAGCCTGGTAGGCTGCAGTCCGTGGGGTCGCTAAGGATCGGACATGACTGAGTGACTTCACTTTCACTTTTCATTTTCACCCATTGGAGAAGGAAATGGCAACCCACTCCAGTGTTCTTCGAATCCCAGGGATGGGGGAGCCTGGTGGGCTTCCATCTATGGGGTCACACAGAGTCAGACACGACTGAAGTGACTTAGCAGCAGCAGCAGCAATGCTTTACCCAATTTTGCTGGAAAGATTAAACTATCAGAGTTTATTTCTATAATTATTCTTTTTAAAAGAAATTCACCAATTTCTAACTAAACAATTACCTATCAATTCTATTAATTTGAAAGAGAAAAACTAAACTTTTTGCCTTTAAGAGCGTGCTGCAGTCCATGAGGTCACAAAGAGTCAGACATGACTGAGCTACTGAACTGAATCTTTAGTTGGAGTGAATCATTAATATTTTATTTTAAAATCATATTTACTGGTAGCTTACTTCCTCTTTCTTTCTTTTTCTTTTAACAAATACTGTCATTGACTTTCAGCCTAAACTGACTCATTTGAAATGTGTATGTGGAGATAAAACATTAAAATGTAAGTTATGTTTTATGGATTTCATTCATGATCAATCTTTAGAAAATGCTAAAAGATATTGTGACATTTGTAATCTTCTTGCTGCTACTATTTTTGACATAAAACCATATTTATATATGTTTCCATTTAACTAACCTTAAAATTATGCTATTACTGTAAATAAGAGAAGTATATCTACTTTGAAAGCTAAAAATTACTTCCTAATCTATTTAGGAAAAATTAATGCATTATTCTATGAGCAGCATAAGATATGCTTTAACTATTTTAAAAATAATTTTATTTAACAAATTGTAAAATTCTTAATGGAAATGTAGAAGTGTTATTTGCTTTTCATATGGTAGGAACGAAGCAGAGATTCAAGTAGAAATGAAGATAATTGATAATGTTCATAATGAATGCCATAAACAACCAAATACGCCACTAGAAATAAGTCATGTTGAAATGAAAGTGTTGTAACTTTAATTTTGTGAACTTTATTTTGCCTTCTTTTTTGAGACTAGCAAGTAGTAAATCTAATGGAATTTTTGTCTCTTGAAAATATCGAGTGACAAGGAAAAAAACTATGTTTAAGACAGGTTTGATATTTTTACGTTTGTACTATAGAGATGTGATTTGATTTAATTTTCTAATAGTATGTGAAATAGTTTTGAAAAATATCTCCTTGCATATGATAGTGAAAGGCATAAGCATATGGCAAAATGAAAAACACAAAATCTTATAGCAGCTTGTTGTTTAGTCAATAAGTTGTGTTCGACACTTTTGTGACCCCATGGACTATGGCCCACCAGGTTCCTCTACCCATGGGATTCTCCAGGCAAGAACACTGGAGTGGGTTGTCATTTCCTTCTCCAGGGCATCTTCCCAATCCAGGGATCAAACCCTACCCTGTCTCCTGCATTTGCAGGCAGATTCTTTACTGCTGAGCCACAAGGGAAACCCCCTATAGGCACTATTCCCTGCCAAATATTTAGATGTGCTAAACACATCTGTTGTTAAATTAACTGCAGTTAGAACATAGGATAGTATAATTAGATTATTTAATATGTTCAAAATGAAATTACTGCACATTGAAATAAAGCATCTAGTCTATTGTCTTTGTCCTTGAAGAGAATATAAGCTCCCTGAAAGGGGGAATCATTTTGTCTATTATATTCACAACATAATAGTGAACACTATTATGGACACTAAACCGTGGCACCAACAACAGTGTTTGGAGAGCAGCAGTGCAAAATAAATTTGTTAGATAAATAAATTAATATGTGAAAAGTCAGTGTTCAGTTGATGTTTATTAAATAGATATTCAATTGTTATTGAGATTAAAAATGCATTTAAAATACATTAAAATGCATCCTATTAGTATATTTTGCCATTTATCTTTTGAAAAAGACATTGGAATGTTTGTTAGACAATAATTTTGTTGCCAGGGGTAATGCAGTAATGGACAAAATGTGTCAAGTCAGTCACCAGGTAAAAAGATTGGCTCCATCACTTACCAGTAATTATTAGTGTCCTTGAGTAAATTCTTAAACTCAAGGAATTGCAGATACTTTATTGAGGAAAATCAGAACTCATGTAAAGGTTTTGTGATTAAATGAGAATATGTGTGTATAGCATTTTTTATCAATGATATTATCATTATATTATATATTATTACCTTCTTTTTTCATTCCTGCTCTAAAACATTTTCTTAATCGACAGTATCTACATTGATTCCTTTTGTCTTTGTCAACAACACATTGCCGACTGAACCTACAATGCCAAAAAAAAAGAGATATATTTGCAGAAAGTTATCATTTATCAAAAAAGCAAACAGACAGACTTTTAAAAGTATAGTTAAATTTAGATCAACAGAAAAAATGTATAAGGATAATTAACTACGAATTTTTTAATCTCATGATCAGCATGAAAATACAAGCCTCACCTCTCATGCAGTATTTCTAATAAAACAAAACTGAATGGTATCTCACCAGTGTCCATGGTCATTTCTAACTTGTGCCATGAAAGCCAAACTCAGAAGAAAAACTTTAGTATACAAATTCTAACGCTTACTACTAATGGTTTCAGTGTGATGGGGAACTTCACTCCTCTGCCCTTCCATGATTTTTCTATGTAAATATTCTTCTGATAGTTTTACCTCATATCTAATTGGAGTTTACTCTAAATTCCAAATTATATATCAAAAGGCAGTTGAATAAAGCATTAAGAATACAGTCACTGTACAATTAGGTACCACTTCACACCCACTATCATGGCTACAATCAGAAAAAAAACAGGCACTAACAAACGTTGATTAGGACATTGAAAAATTGGATGGCTCACACATTGTTGGGTATGATGCAAAATGATGTGGCTGCTTAGGAAGAAAGTTTTGCAGTTTTCAAAAAGGTACACAAGAGTTATCCTATGATTCAGCAATTCTTCTCCTAGGTATATACCCAAGAGAAAGGAAAACATATGTTCACACAGACTGTTGTACATAAATGTGCATAGCAGCATTATTCACAATAGCCAAAAAGTGGGGATAACCTAAATGCCCACCTGTTGATAAACATACAATGTAAACAAAACGTCATGGACTCACATAATGAAATATTATACACTTGGCAATAAATAAGAATGAACTGATGATACATGCTATAACATGGATGAACCTTGAAAATGCTATCCTAAGTGAAAGAAGTCAGACACAAAAGGTCACATATTGGATAATTTCACTTATATCAAATGTGCAAGAGATGCAAATCTATGGAAATAGAAAGTAGATTAGTAGTTACTTCACATTGGTGGGGAGGGAGCTGGGGGAAATGGGAAGTAACTACTAAAGGGTACTGGGAGGTTTCTTTATAGGATGGTGATATATTCTAAATTAATTATAGTGATGATTGCACAACTCTGTGAACATACTAATAAACTAAATTGTGCACTTAAAAAAAGAAAAAAAGGTACAGTCTCTGGAGTTAGACCTGAACTTGATTCCCAGTTTCACCATATGGATTCCCTGTCCATAGAACTTGGGAAGGTCATTTAACATCCCAAATCAACCCACAATTATAAAATAGGGAGGACTTGCCAGCACAAGTTGTTATTTGAACATACTTAAAAGACTTTGAGATTAGCAAAGCCTAAGCTTTAAAAAACATTTTTGCCCCTAAACTTACATCAATATAAAATTTTCCAAATGGAAAATCATAGCATTTGCTTAATATCAGTATATGTAAAGAAGGCTAAGTTGGTAACAGTATTCATGATGGGGTGTTGGGAGGAGTAAGGTCGTACGTGTTGTTGGTGTATTTTTTAAATTTCCAAAAGTTGTATGGAAACATTCCTTTCTCATTTTTCCTACACAGGAAGGGTAAAAATCTTGAAACCTGTTTGTGTTCACGTTCTCTGACTCTTAGCATTTGTTGTTGGAGTGCTCAACTCCATATTCTGTAATAATCTATCTGGGAAAAGAATCTGAAAAAGAATAGATATATGGATAACTGAATCACTTTGTTGTACACCTGAAACTAACACAATATTGCAAATCAACTACACTCCAAAATAAAAGAAAAAAATTAAATGGAAAAAAAGTTACTGTTTTTAGTTCCTTGGATAGCCTTTATATATATATATATATGCACACACATACACACACACACATATATATACATATACATATGTATACATATACACACACATATATGTTTCATCTTTGAGAGCATATATGACTTAAAAATTGTAAAAATATTATTTACAGGTTATTTTGTATTTATTTTACTATTAATCTTTTAGAAGCACTCAGTGTTGAGGGAATTGTACAGAAAATGATTTTGATGGAGTAAATCCACTTGATTTCTTTATACCTCTCAAGTTTGACTGTATATAAAAGCAAGAAATACTTTTCTTTTGCTTACCAAGATGGTTTTAAAAATCATTAATTTACATTTTTAAAGCTACTTTAAACTCTCTTATAAAAATTACTAGAGAACACTAGTTAGATATTTGTGAGTTATATATTAACTTTTCCACATCCCTAGAAGTCAAATGTCATCATAATGTGGGAGAGTTAACTTCTTCCTAAATATTCAACTTGTGCCAAAAACACTTTAACAATCCTACACGTGACTTTCAAAGACAGAGCAAACAGATTTCTCCTGTTAAAATCAGTCACCTTTGAATAGCCATACTTAATAGACTATATCTGCATTTAAGAACTGTTATTCTGAACATTAAAGGTGAAATATCTAAACCTAAATTGTGATGTGATGTTTACCTAGATATTATTTTTTTGAAAAAAATCTACTAGAAATGTGACACATACAATATAATTAAATAAATTTTACACAAAACATTAAAATCAATGGCAAAATTGTCATGAGAAATATATTTACAATTTTAGAGTCGAAAATTTCATTTTATTTATGAACAACAAGCTGCCCAAATCATCTGCACTTTTATAATTTTGTTTTCAAGATCAGGATGTGATGATGCTAAATTGAGAAGCAATGTGCAGAAAAACACACAACCTGTGAAACCATTTAAGTATACATTTACATATGTCTATCGGTATACACAGGAAACACAGGAAACACAGGAAAAGACAACACAGGAATAAAGAAACACAGGAAAAGACAACACCAAATTTCAGATAGTAATTACCTCTAGGAAAGAGGGGAGGAAGAAAAAGGGAGAGGGGAGGTGCTCACAGGAGGCTTCAACTATATTGGTTTAAACTGGGTGATAAGTATGTGCATTTTTTAATATATATTTTATGCCTAAGATGGTTCATAAAAAGACCACCCGTGTATTGAATGCATCATATACACATCCACATGTACTCACTTTTTTCCATTCTTTTTTTTCCCTTGTGCTATACATTAATTATTACTAATAACTAATTACTAATGCTATACATCAGGTGTCATTAGTGTTCCATCTTATATACAGAAGTATACATTTGTCAATCCCAGTTTCCCAATGTATCCCTCCTCCCCCTCCAGGTGTCCGTATATTTGCTCTCTACTTCTGAGTCTCAATTTCTGCTTTGTAAATAAGTTCATGTGTACTGTTTTCTTCTAGATTTCACGTATGTGTGCTAATATGCAATATTTGCTTTTTCTTTATGATCTACTTCACCCTCTACGACAATCTCTAGCTCCATCCACATCTCTACAAATGTGACACAACTGGCACAATTCTGTTCTTTTACAATGGCTGAGTAATATTCCACTGCATATATGTACCACACATACTCACTTTTAATGTAGCTTATAAATTTTGTTCTTAGAGTTATAGAAATTTGAAAGCTCTTTATTCCCTTACTTCTTGCGTGGCATTTTGAAACATCGCTAAAGATCACCTTTCTAGAAGGAGCATTTCAAATACCTGCAGGAATAAACGTGACTCTTGCGGATGCTGCGTCTGAAGAAACCCTTGCATCCATCACAGCTGGAGGCTCCATAGTGCTTTCCTGTTGCTCTGTCCCCACATATAGCACACAGACAGTTGACACCGTTATCCGCGGTATTCATACTTGTTGTCTCTGGGACAGAACTATCTGTTAAAGACAGAGAAGAATGCAAGTTAGCACTGAGTATTTCTTATAGGAATGGTCCTCCTAATTATTCAGGGCTTCCCTGATGGCTGAGTGGTAAAGAATCAGCCTGCAATGCAGGAGACACAGGAGACAGAGTTTGATCCCTGCGTGGGGAAGGTCCCCTGGAGGAGGACATAACAACCCACTCCAGTATTCTTGCTGGGAGAATTCCATGGATGCAGGAGCCTGGCAGGCTACAACCCACGGCATCACAAAGAGTCAGACGTGACTGAGCGACTAAGCAGGTGCACACGCACTAGTTATTCATGGGCATGAAATAGTCCGTTCCTCAGCTTCTGGGAAGCTCCACACTACTGCTCTCTTTTTAACCACTAGCTACTCCTGCCAAGTCTCCATTCCAATCTCCCCACTCCTATTTCTGAGGGTTAGACTTTGGGATACCACAAGTCTCAGCCCCTCAACCATATCCTTTCCCTAGGGAACTTCATCCAGTCCCATGTCATTAAAAATCATCTGTGTGATGAAAAATCCCCACATCTTATCTTTAGTCCCGATGTCTCCCACGGGTATCAGTCTGAAATACCCACATATCTATTGAGTAACTTCACTTTTGAGTTTAATAAGAATTGCAAATTAATGTATCAAAAATAGAACTCATTTTTTTTTCTTCTCGAGCTCATTCTTCCATTAGTCTTCCGTAGTAAGTTAATGGTACCATCTGGTACTACTGCCAATAATCTTGGCCTCTTCACTGAATTCTTTCCTTCACTGCTCATATCCAATCAATGAATCATATTTAAAATTCATATTGCATTCACAACTTTTCACCCTCTCACTATGGCCACCCTTATTCAATTAAACATAACCTTTCCCCTGGATTATCGCAACAGCTTCCTCTCTAATTTCTCTAATACTTCCACCTTGGTTCCCCTACTGTTTATTGCCCCAAAGCCTCTAATGTGCTCCTGGCATAAGAACTTCACATCATCTTAGTCTTCTGCATCCAATCCTTAGGTACAGAATAAGCCTATACATCTTCCCATGGCCTGTAGAGCCCTGCGTGTAAAGGTCCCCCTTCCACCTCTCTGATCCCATTATCTCATACTGTTTTTCATCCTGTTCACTAGTCCTCAGTAGTGTTGCCTGTTTCCCATCTCAGAGCCTTTACACTTGCTGTTTGCTCTTCCTGAAAGGAAAGCTCTTCCTCAAGAATTTCTATGACCTGGCTACCCAGTTTCTGCTCAAATTTTACATTTGCTGAGAAACATTCTGCAAACATACATCTAAAAGAGTCATCTACCATCTGCCCTCAAGTAGAACCCAGAACCCTGCTTATTTTCTTTAAACTAACCACTTCATTGTCTAAAATTATACTAAGTTTTGGTGTGTTCATTTATTACCTATCTTTCCTCACAGAATGAAATCTTCATGATGTTAGAGGATTTATTTGTCTTAGTCGCCCCTCTGTCTTCCAGCTCTAGAATTATGCCTGACATAAAGTGATAGCTAATTGTTTTAAAGAAAGAGGCTTTCAAAAATATACATAGATATTTTAACTTATTTCTTAAATTAGTTAATATTGTTTATACTACACAAGATGGTTGGATGACATCACTGACTCAATGTACATGAGTTTGAGTAAGCTTTGGGAGATGGTGAAGGACAGGGAAGCCTGGCGTGCTACATACAGTCCATGGGGTCGCAAAGAGTTGGACACAACTGACTAAATAACAACACATCTTTATGGGCTTCCCAAGTGGTGCTGATAGTAAAGAATCCACCTGCCAATGCAGGTGACACAAGAGATGCAGGTTTGATCCCTGGGTTGGGAAGGTTCCTTGGAGGAGGGACTGGCAATGCACTCCAATATTCTTGCCTGTAAAATCCTGTGGACAGAGAAACCTGGCGAGCTACACTCGGGGTCGCAGAAGAGTCAGACATGACTGAGCAACTGAGCACACATCTTTACACATTTCTTTGTACTTAAAAGATATTGAATATATAAGAATATATTATAAACTTTAATTGATCATAAAATTATATAATAATACAAATATAATAATTCATTACTATATTCCCATTATAAAAAGATAAAAGACCATCATGTCCCAGCTACATTCTGGGACAGTATATGTATTCTACTTACTAATACTCCTGAGTTGACAAATAGTGCCATATATAACTTCATAAAACTAAAAAAGTCTTCAATGAGAATATGTTTAAGGCTAATCATGTGACATTTTAGAATTTAAATGCTAGGAATTTTTCTTTTTGTAACATAAATAGAATAGATATTAGAAATACAGCAAAAGTGTTAATAATTGATTGTGTTCTGGAAGATTATATGGAAATACAAAAAAAATTCAACTCTTGATTCCAGTTTATTGTCATGCTTACATATTACTAACAAGAAACTTACACATTAATACAAGAAAACAAGTTAGACAACACTTTAGAAATAGCCAAAAAAGTCAGTTGTTTTAGTAAATATGGTAAGTCATTCCCTATTATTTAGTGATCATCACTTTTAAAAAATTCATGAGTCTACTGAAGTAAATACTTTATTAAATACTTCTAGTCAAGTCTAAACTTAAGGTTTCAAAATAGTGACTTCCTAATAGTTGTACTGAAAATTGATTCTAACTCCTTTGTGCTAGAATTTCATAATTCATCTTCTGAATATTTTTAGAAGTCTTCCCACTAATAAATTATTTTTGTTTATTGTTAATAATACAGCTATCACAGTCATTGAAATTGTACACCACAGTAAAACCTCAAGATATCCTGAGTACAAGACACATTTTCAATCCTGAACTACGCATACACATAGACTCACACATACACACATTTTTCCAAAGCATACATAATTAGCACATTTTAGGAATTCTAACAATTATAAGTGACCTTGGATAAGATTTTTATTTGAAAAATATACCTAAATTCAAAGTCAGTGGTAAACTGTATTCTATTATATAAAGACATGAGCTCTAAACAAGTCATGTCTTATTTAAAGTTAAAATGTTACTGTAGATAAATACCAAGAACTTTGTGAGGCTAAACATTAGCTTGTCAAGTACGGTTATAATATAAACCCTTCTTTCTTTACATATTTGTGTTCAAGGCAAAAACTTGATAGTAATTTTAAATACAGTTTCTCTTCAGCAGTCATTGAGAACTAGAATAATTAAAGGAGGAGGCAACCAGTAAAACTCTCCTGTGTTCTAAGGAAACTTTTCTATATGTCATTTAAAATGTTGCATAGAAAATACACTTTACAGGCAATCTGCCAATATAACTCATTACTGTGATTTACAATAAATAAAATAACTGCTGAAACTACTCTTTTTACCTGACTGGCCCATGACAGAATCCCAAGGTTATTTTATGACACATAACTAAGCATTTTCTATCTCAAACATAAAATAGCCATAGCATTTAAATTTTGTGATGAAGTGCAAAAGCCTCAAATTTGTGGACTGAAAAAGCAAGCCCTGAATTCTCTAGCAATAAAACGCAGAGCTGCCCTCTAGGAATCTCAGTTTTACTTCTCTTGTTATACTTACTTTTCTTTTTATCGGCAAGCAGATGAGAACTTACCATTTGAATTATACAGAATCTGCATAGTGTCAAACTCCAAAGTTGTGTAAGTCGGGTCCAAGACTTCACTGTAATTTGCCATCTCCATGTCCAGTATCGGTTCCGATACCCTCATCATTGACTTAGAAACACACATAAAGTGGCACCACGGGCCCAGACTACGCGATGGCTGCTAGGCTTTCAATCCGTGAGTGATAATCCGAAGTTAACTGCGACTGAGTGACTTATGTGCTGCAGTGGGAGGGGCTGTAAAACTGTAAACTCCTTCAGCGGGCCATATTCTGCTTACTGCTTTTTCTTTTATGGCAAGCAATTCCTTGTGATAATGTTGGAATGCTTCATGGAATCACCTTATCTGAAGTGCTTAGTGGACTAACATGATTTCCTAAATTGATTTCCAGGAGACAATAAATGATGTCACTAAGAGGATGAAAAATAGAAAAGACAGTATCTCCAGTTTTGAACCATCATTAGAGCCTGATTTATCCCATTTAAGTGGCTGAAACTGCACGCCACAAGTTCTGAAAAAAAAAAAAAAGGGACTGACTTGTCATAAATTTGCTAAGTCAAAGACAACAAGTTAACACTTAACATAAGCACTTGATAATTTCAAGTTTTCTTACCCACCCAGTAAGCTAACTTTATGTTGAGGAAAAACAAATTTGTGATTTGAAATGAGAAGGGATTTTTTTTATGATACATTCTAGTAGAAGCCTGGACATAGCCCTAATATGGCCTGAAACACATTCTCTTTAACTATCAACTTATGAGTCAGTGTCCCTTGAAGGTTTGTCAATGGGCAGAATTAGTACAGCTGCGAGTATCTTGCAGGCTTTCAATAAATAATTGTTAGACAACCAAGAGATGTTCAGAAGCACGGCTTGCTGTGCCACCTGCATGTGTGCTAAGTCGCTTGAGTCGTGCCTGACTCTTGGCGACCCTGTGGACCATAGCCCGCCAGGCTCCTCTGTCCATGGGATTCTCCAGGCAAGAATACTAGAGTGGACTGCCGTTTCCTCCTTCAGCGGATCTTCCCAACTCAGAGACAGAACTCACATCTCTTACATCTCCTGCATCGGCAGGCCACCTGAGAACCCTTAAAAACTGCTTTCAGGAGACCCCTTGGAAAAGATGTGCTCAAGGCTCAATACTAGTATGCAATGAAGACAGGGCAGGAAAGAAAGCTGATTCCTCCTTCTCCATAGTGGAGAGTCCATGGATAACACTAAAACTAAAAACTCATGAAGCAGTATGTCACTTAGAGTCACGGGCTAGTAGTGGGCAAAAAAAAAGAAAAAGAAAAAAGAAGGAGGCTAAAAGAAGTTCCTCAGAGGCTAAAAGAAGTGCCTCTGAGAATGATGCCCATTAGGTTTTTTTGTTTGTTTTTTCTTTTATAGAATTCTTGGGAGAAACGTAGAATTAGTTGAGTCTTAAATCTGTGCTTCTATAACTTCAATAAAAATAAAAACAACAAAAAGTCATAAATAAACAGGTATTCATTCATGAAGAAGGTTTCATTTCTTTTTACTTTAAATGCCAATTACATTCTTACAATCTAAGTGAGATTATCCCTAACATGTGTGGATTTACACATTCCCATCATCAACTTTCTCACATCTAACATCTATACAGCACACTGTTTCATTTATGTGTATATGTGACAAGGAAAATTTAGAGAGTGGGAACATTTAGAAGATAATATTGAAATAGTGTCATACAGAGTGAAGTAAGGCAAAAAGAGAAAAACAAATATCGTATATTAACACATACATGTGGAATCAAAAAAATGCTATAGATGATCTTATGTGCAAAGCAGAAACAGAGACACAGATGTAGAACCAATATATGGATACCAAAGGGGGAAATGGGGTAGGAGGAGTTGGGAGATTGGGATTGATACCTACACACTACTGAAATTCTATATGAAATAGATAACTAATGAGAACATACTTTACTCAATGCACTGTGGTGACCTAAGTGGGAAGGAACTCCAAAACGGAGGGGATATATGTACATGTATGGCTGACTCATTTTGCTGTACAGTAGAAACTAACACAGCATTGTAAAGCAAATATGCTCCAATAAAAATTTTTTAAAAATGAAGTTACTGGAGAGTTAAAAATAGATTGTATTTCTGCATACATAAATATATATTTTTATTAAAAAACACATTCTGAAACTATGTCTACTAATTTTATCTTCTAAGAAAGAATTTCAGTCACATTTACATTATAAAATAATTTTATTTTCCATATTTTAAAAAGATTACTGCAAAATAGTATTTCTTATTCAATTTCTCAATACCATAAAACTTACGACTATTACCACTTAGAAATTATTATATTTTTCATTTGAGAAGACTGGCTTCTGAAATTCAAAGCCATGTGGAGAACTGTGAAGAAAAGAGCAGAGTCATTTTAGTAGTCAGAGTCACTATATCAAACAATGATCACTGGAATAGCCCTCTTGCCTTCATAGTCTGTAGCACTCTTAATTGTGAGGATAATATTTGGGGGAGGGATAAATTTTAGGGGCTGATTTTGTTTAGAAGTTTAACTGTAGTAATTCAGTTTTTGACGGGAACAGCATGCAAATCCTGCGGTTTTCATTTGCATGAAGTAGTTCTCATTTGTCCTGAGGCAGCACACACCTGTTGTGTTACCTGTGTAAACCCAAAGAGTGTATGGCACATTGCCCACACTCTTTCCCATGCATGCAGTGACTGACCAATACTGAGGTATGTCACCAGTGGAAGGGCACCGATAGAAGGAAAAGAGGAAGAGAAAAAGGTAGAGAACCATTCATTTGTTAAAACTGCAAAATACCTAAGAGAAATGTGATAAAAAGAGAAATGTGGCTAGAGCTCAGGTGAACAAGGTTGTAATAGTTTATTCAGTTTTTGTTTTCAGTCTGCTCCATCCTGTGCTCATGGGCAGCATCATCACGGATCAGGGCACTGCACTCAAAAGTAGAAGGCGCTTTAAATTCATCTCAGCACAAATCCTCAAATTTGGCTTTCAAGATGAAACCCATTTCCCATCTACATTATTGTAAATTATCTTTCTTATTTTATCGAGTAAAAACTTGAGAATTTCCAGAAGATATAGTAGATCTAAATAGGAAGCATATCTCCTCGAGTCGGGGCAGTCTTTCTCCTAATGATATTCAGATGTGGAAATTCCTACAGCATTCAATCAGCCTCACTCTAGGGAAGGAAAGATTCTCTTTCCTTTCTCTATTTCTTCAAAGAAATTACAAAGTAGAGTAGAATTCCTCTTTAATAAAGTTCTAGAATCAGTAATTTACTGAATTAGACAAATAAAGTAATTGAACAGAGAATCATAAAAATGGTATATCCACACTTAATGTGTATCATTACTACTGTTTTGTTAGATAACTAAGACCTTTTATTTGAGTAAAAGTCCACTGTTTGGAGTTCTTTTTTTTTTAATTGAACTATAGCTGGTTTACTATATGTTCTGTTAGTTTCTGTACACAGCAAAGTAATTCAGTTTCATATATATATATATATAATTGAGTTATATATTATACATATTACATATATATATTCTTTTTCAGATTTTTTCCATTATGGGTTATTATAAGATATTAAATATAGTTCCCTGTCCTCTACAATAGGATCTTATTATTTATCTATTTTATATAAAGCACTGTGTACTTGTTAATCCCAAACTCCTAATTTACCTCTTCCCACCTCCCTTTCCCCTTTGGTAACCACAAATTTGTTTTCTATGTCTGGGAGTATGTTTCTGTTTTGCAAATAAGTTCATTTGTATCATTTTTAAAAGAGTCCATATATAAGTGAAATCATAACGATATTTGTCTTTCTCTGCTTGGCTTACATCTCTTAGTATGATGATCTCTAGGTCCACCCATGTTGCTGCAAATGGTATTAGCTCATTCTTTGTCATGGCTGAGTAATATTCCATTTTATGGATGTACCAGTCTACTTTATCCATTCACCTGTCAATGGATACTTAGTTTTCTTGTGTCTTGGCTATTGTTAACAGTGCTGCTATCATCATTAGAGTGCATTTATCTTTTCTCTCTTTTTTTAAAAGATTTTCTGATGTGGAACATTTTTAAAGTCTTTATTGAATTTGTTACGATATTGCTTCTGTTTTATGTTTTGGTCTTTTTTGGCCCCGAGGCATGTGGGATCCAAGCTCCCCACTCGGGGATCAAACCTGCACCCCCTGAAATGGAAGGCGAAGTCTTAACCACTGAACCATCAGGGAAGTCCCAAGGGTGCATATATCTTTTTGAATTAGAGTTTTCTCAGGATATATGCCCAGGAGTAAGATTGTTGGATCATGATATTTCTATTTTTAGGTTTTTAAGGAACCTCCATACCATTCTCCTTGGTGGCTACCAATTTACATTTGAATTCTTTATTACTTGTTTTTTTATAAATCCCATATACTGCCTTTGATTTCTCATATTTTTTTAAAGTGGAGAAAGAAGTCAAAGCTATTTAATAAAGCAATCAGAATATGGAGGCCTTCTAGAATTTTATAGTTTTGAAATATTTAATATATTTTGATCAACTTGCTTTCTTTCAAAGTATTTCCCTTAGTATTTATAAGGAATTTTTTTTCCTTTTTCCACTCATGTTTCATTAGATTATGCAATATTTAACTGAATTATAGAATTAAAAAATAAGAATAAATGACACTAACATGCTAACAAGTAACACTTGATAACTATACAGACAACCTGAGATGGTCAGAGGACACTATAGGACTATTCACAGTCACCACAGTGGAAACAATATAAATGTCCATCAGTGAATGAATGGATTAAAAAAAAAAAAGGTGTGGTATATAATGGAATACTATTCAGCTTTAAAAAGGGAATGAACTTATGACAAAATGGATGAAACTTAAAAATATTATGATAAGTAAAATAAGCCCATCACAGAAAGACAAGTACTGCATGATTCCACTAATAGAAGATATCTAAAGTAGTCATCCCTGTAGTTTCAAAGAGAGGAGTAGTGGTTGCCTGGAGTCAACAGGACGGATAAAGAAGGAGTTAACAATTGATAGATTTAAAATGTTAGTGAAGCAAGATCAATAAGCTCTAGAAATCTGCCATACAACATTGGAATAATGTATCACACAACTTGAAAATTTGTTAAAAAGGTACACACTTATAATAGATGTTCTTAGCACAATAAGATCAAAAGATTTATGATAAAGAACTGAACTACAGCATGGGAAAATGACAAACCACATTAGTAAACAGAGAAATGTAAAATAAAACAATCAATATTCTTTAAAACAAAAAAGATACCTTTTCCTTAAGGAAAGTAACCTACCCTGGAAACTATTAATAATTAACATTTTCCACAAAGGAAGTTGAGAACCTGAGTCAATACAGAGAGCTGGCTAAGTAGATATTAGCTAGATTTTTTCTTGAATTGATTTTAACATTAAATTATTTATATTTTAAAATTAATCTCTATTCTTCCATATGAAAAATCTCTCTACTTTTAAAATTCATTAGGCTTCATTCAAATATTTTTATTTGCTTAAAGAGGAGTAGGGAAGGACAAAGAGGAGAGTGAGAAAGGAAGGAAACAAAGAGATAATGTAAAAAGAAAAAGTCACAAATAATTTTAGTCATGGTTACTTTTGGATTTTTGATTATGCACCATAATTAAGCAAGTGTCATACTCTTTGATATTTTGTGTTTTCCCATTCAATAGTGATTATGGTATTTTCATAATTTAGTAACTGATTTTGGGAAATATGTCACTAGGCACAATTGAACAAAATAAAATTATACAAATTAATTGTATAGAATGTAGATGCATAAAACAGTTATGGTATTTGCTTATATATTTTCATATTAAAATTCATTCATTTTCAAGAAAGGGACAGATGAAAAGTTCAGGTAGCTTTTCATAATTGCTTCATCAGGCACTTATTATGGATAAGTTCATTAAGGTTACATTTAAGTAGCTGTAAGAAAAAAAGTATTAATTTTATGCCTAGGTGATATAGAAATAATTGTCCTTAATAAATGGGACTTATGTTACTAAACATTCAACACAAATTTATGAGCAATTTTAAATTTAATTCTTATGGTTTAATTGGGAGAGTCATCAAATATTCATGCTAATTTCTGACAGTAATTTGTAATAACAAACATTTTATAAAATAGAGATATATGAACTTAATCTACATGTACAAATATAAATATACACGGTAAACTATGATCTACTGAAAACTCTTTAAACAAAGGTCACTTTGAAATATCTATTTTGTACACTGAACAAAATGTTATTGCTTTTTAGTGTGATCTCATAGTTTGCAGACTAAAATGTACCTTCTTAGGCCTAGTCAGCTCAAGTACCTCAGAGAGAAAGAACATTATTTGTAGATAAAGGGTTGATTTAAAATAGCACAACTAACGTTCTAGAAAAAGTTCAAAGCAACAGTTTCTTAAACTGGCATGTGAAATATGATATTTAAACTTCTTTAGAGAAACATAGCAAGAGATGAAAATAGCATAGTATTTAAAGAAGACAACTCAATTCACTATTGATTGGCTATTCAAGATAATAGCTGAAACATTTCTATCTTATCTGCAAGACTATTAAGCCTGTTAAACTGTTCTATACTTTATATTTAATTGAATCATTCCTTCAGACCATGATTTAACATAGAAAACAGGCTAATAAAAATCAAAGTTATTTTTATAAAATAATTTTCATGAAAAAATTTGGAATATTAATATTAAAACATTTTGTTTTAAACTGAAAGTTGCTCAGTCATGTCCGACTCTTTGTGACCCCATGGACTATACAGTCCATGGAATTCTCCAGGCCAGAATACTGGAGTGGGTAGCCTTTCCCTTCTCCAGAGGCTCTTCCCAACCCAGGAATTGAACCTAGGTCTCCCACATTGCAGGCGGATTCTTTACCAGCTGAGCCACAAGGGAAGTCCTTTTATTTTAAAGTTTTGTTTAATAAAATTTGTTCTGTAAATGTATTCCTTTGAGATGATTTTTCATTACCCAAAGTACTATAAGTTCAGTTCAGTCCAGTCACTCAGTCATGTCCGACTCTTTGCGAACCCATGAATCACAGCACGCCAGGCCTCCCTGTCCATCACCAACTCCTGGAGTTCACTCAAACTCATGTCCATCGAGTCGGTGATGCCATCCAGCCATCTCATTCTCTGTTGTCCCTGTCTCCTTCCACCCCCAATCCTTCCTAGCATCAGACTCTTTTCCATTGAGTCAACTCGACACATGAGGTGGCCAAAGTATTGGAGTTTCAGCTTTAGCATCAGTCCTTCCAATGAACACCCTGGATTGATCTCCTTTAGAATGGACTGGTTGGACCTCCTTGCAGTCCAAGGGACTCTCAAGAGTCTTCTCCAGCACCACAGTTCAAAAGCATCAATTCTTTGGCAATCAGCTTTCTTCACGGTCCAGCTCTCACATCCATACATGACCATGGGAAAAACCATAGCCTTGACTAAACGGACCTTTGTTGGTCTCTGCTTTTTAATATGCTGTCTGCTGCTGCTGCTGCTGCTGCTGCTAAGTCACTTCAGTCGTGTCCGACTCTGTGTGACCCCATAGACGGAAGCCCAGGTTGGTCATAACTTTCCTTCCAAGGAGTAAGCGTCTTTTAATTTCCTGGCTACAATTAGCATCTGCAGTGATTTTGGAGCCCCCCAAAATAAAGTCTGACACTGTTTCCACTGTTTCCCCATCTATTTCCCATGAAGTGATGGGACCAGATGCCATGATCTTCGTTTTCTGAATGAGGAATTCCCCAGGTTGGTAAGTGCCCAGTATGCTACTGGAGATCAGTGGAGAAATAACTCCAGAACGAATGAAGAGATGGAGCCAAAGTACTATACTGATCCCAGAAGCACATTAATCATTTTTTGGTTTCCATGTTCCACTTTTCCAAGTATGAAGATCACTAAAAGTTACATGAAGAATAGCAACCCAAATCAACCCAGTCTATTTTTCAATGTAAACAAGAAGCAAAGAGGAGAACGCTACCCAATAAAATGTCTTATTAATTCAAAGCAAAGCCACTTTTTGTGTCCTAAAAAAAGTCAATTAAAACATCATTATTTTCCTTGCTGCCACTGTCTTAACCTGACCATCATTCCTTTTCTGAAATAGAAATCTTGTCTCATCATTTCTGCTGTGGATGAGGGAAACAAACATACCTAAAAATTAAAACAAATCAAAATACGTGTTTTAATCTTCAAAGTAAGTTGCTATCACTGGCCTGAAAAGAAATAAGCTTGAAATGGGATGGGATTTTAGGTTTCAAAGAGCTTAATAAATCCTTTCTTAAAGCCCAGACTATACATAATTTTTAGATAACCAAAACCAATTTTTCCTTGTCTTTTTTTTCCCCCTACTTCGATCCAGCTGATGGTCATGCAATGACCAGGAAAACCATATAACTCATTAGGTAGTTGAAACCAAAGTCATTACCAAAATTAAAAATATATATTATTATTATTGATATATACTCCTAACTTAGAATTGCTGGACAACATTTAAAATTAAACTGAACTTTCATAAATTTTGCTTACAAAGTTTTCTAATTTCCTTTTAATAATCAAATTATTCCATAGCTCACTGCTCAAGTCATAGTTTTTCAACTCCCAAAGGAAACAATTTTAAACCCTTATTTTAGATCCACCTTCAATCTGATCAATGCAAATAACTGACATCACTACTTAAAAAAATGTTAAATAAGTAAATTAGAGAAAGTTACACCGCACCTTGTTAATAGGCGAATTAGATTACAAATATATTATTATTTTTATAATATTTACAGCTTATGTCAGCTATTCATTTTTTTTTCTATTTGCTCATTAAAACATCATATTTTTATTTAAAACTAGTCACACAATAAATGTAAAACCCCAAACTAAAGGAGAGTGAAAAATGGTATCATAATTAAATCAGTTACTGCTAGGATAGACAAAAGGAGGACTGCATAGCTGAGACCTAAATGTAACCGAGAAAATACTCTGTGTAAAAGCTTAGAGGTGATATGAGAAATCTGCATATATTAAACCTACCTTCAAGGTCAGTTGCCTTGTGATTCAAAACAGACTCTCCTTTTCAGAAGATAAGGAACTGATTATTACTAAATTATTAACTGGAATATAGATTATGCTAGTTAGGAAAATTTTAAAAATCAGTCTGGCTATAAGAAACATGTTAGGATTTGACAGTCACTGTTCTGTGCTTGCTTTTTACAATCGGCGTTATCATGTTGCCATTGCAAACTCAGCAAAGTCAGTCAGAATATTTAAGATAGTGGTGGCACTCTGATACCAAAGATGCTGCATTATGCAAAATGAATGGGAGAAAGTTATCAGTTTGGGCCAGTACCTATCTCAAATATGTTCTAAAGAGGTATAATGTTTAATAAAAATAGCAGCAGCTCTACCATGCTGAGTACACTGTTAAATTTGAACATTTTGAATAAATGTGTTATATTGACAGTAAACTTATGCATCTGGGAGCCCAATGCATACATACTTACACATACACATACACAAGAGTTTCACTGTTTCTTCATTTTAAAAATGCAGTAAAAGATTATGTGGGTGTGTGGGCTCAGTTGGGTCTGACTCTGCCACCCTATGGACTGTAGCCTTTCAGGCTCCTCTGTCCATGGAATTTCCCAGGCAAGAATACTGAAACGGGTTGGGTTGGCATTTCCTCCTCCAGGGAATCTTCCCCACCCAGGGATCGAACCCACATCTCCTGTGTCTCCTTCATTGCAGGCGGATTCTTTACTACTAAGCCACCTGGGAAGCCCCATAATAGATTATATACACAATCATAGCATCAAGAATCACTAAACATTTCTCCTTAAAGCTTGTTTATATACAAAGGGAGAACAACAACAACAACAACATATTAATGTGATATTTGATTTAGATAAAACTAATTAAGATTTGTATCTCTATTTAATATAGTTTGCTATTTGGTCAACTCAACTGAAATGTTAAATATTTCACCATATTTTATGTAAATTTCCTTTTGAAAAAAGTAATATTGGATTTTTTTTAAAAATACCAAAATGAAGTATATCTTTTGGAATAAAAATACAGACAATTGAAATGATATTAAAAGCAAACAAATATTAATTTATCTTGAACCAAGCATCATAGGTAACGTCACAGCTTTTGGCAATGTGCTAATTTTCAAAATTGAAGTATCAGAAGCTATCATCACTCTTAAGTAATTTTGAATTGCTTAATATATTAGACCAGTGATTCACAAATCCTGCTGCATATTAGAATCATCTGGGGAATTTTTAAAGATCTCAAGGCTAAAATTGTATCAGATACCAGCTACATTAGAATGTCCAGGGTGGGAGTAAGGTATCAGTGTGTTAAAAGCTTTAGGAGATTCAATGTGCAGTAAACACACATTTGTCCATTTTTGTTGAGCCAACCTCAAAATGTTTATGAGTTATTTTGTTGTTGTTGTTGTTGTTACAGGAAATTATATATTAACTTTTCAGTGCCAGGGCCCTAAAAGTAAAAACCCCATTTCCAAATCTTTAATTAAAAGATAAACAAACAAAAAAAACCCTAAAAAACCATAAGCCAGTAATTGCATTGTGATTTTGGGTTATAATAGTAAATGAAATGCTTGTTCAGCCAAGCAGTGTTACATTCACTTTGTTCTTGTTGTTGTTGAGTCCCTAAGTCATGTCCAACTTAGTTGCAAACCCATGAACTGTAGCCCACCAGTCTCTTCTGTCCATGGGATTCTCCAGGCAAGAATACTGGAGAATCTTGCCATTTCCTCCTCCAGGGGATTTTCCCAACCCAGGGATCGAACCCACATCTCCTGCACTGGCAGGTGGATTCTTCACCACTGAGCCACCAGGGAAGTTACATTCACATTAATCACAGCAATTTAATTAATAAATATGCATTATGATAACAGATATAATACTTTCCTAACTGTTCTCCCTTCAGTCATAGTAGAAAAGAAAAAAAGAAAAAAACAACTTAAGTCAGGAAATGGATCTCTAGAAAAGTTTAAGTTAGCCATGAATGTGTAGAATTTAAATAAATTCAACACATATTTGTATCAAAATGCTAGGGGCAAAAATATTATGTCTTACTTAAGTGTAAAGAACTTAGAATCATTTTCATAGCATTACTACTATTTTTAAAAAGAAATGAGTAAAAATAAATACCAAGTAAAACCAAGTAAATATATACATATGGTAAAACTGTATGGTAATCGATCTGTTTTTTCGTGGAAATGAAGCTTACACAATTTTGAGGGCTCTTAAGAAAGAACTGGGTCAGGAAAATCCCCTGGAGAAGGGACAGGCTACCCACTCCAGTATTCTTGGGCTTCCCCTGTGACTCAGCTGGTTAAGAATCTGCCTGCAATGTGAGGGACCAGGGTTCAATTCCTGAGTTGGGAAGATCCCCTGGAGAAGGGAAAGGCTATCCACTTCAGTATCCTGGCCTAGAGAATTCCATAGACTGTACAGTCCATGTGGTCGCAGAGTCAGACATGAAAGAGTGGCTTTCACATTCACTTTCAAGGAAGAACAAATTACTAGACACAGTGCCCTAACCAGGGCTTTAGAAGTGGCTCAGGCAACAGAAGAGTCTTGAAATTTAAGTTTCATTAGCTTCACTTGAAATCTACCTCTGACTTACCAAATACAATAACTGATTTTATTTAAAATACTGTTATCCTGATTCTGTCTTTACCTGTGTGGCAACTCCTTTTTGTCCTTCTTCATCTATCTCATAAATGCTCATTCTTTATCTTGTTGTTATTTTCTTTTCTTTTGGAATCTCATGCATTTAAAATTACTATCACTATTTAGAAACACAAATCCAAATGTGTATTACAGCAATTAGTCCATAGCAAAATGTAATTTTATAGCCCCAATTTCTGATTAACCCTTTTCTCTCTGGAATTCATTTTTGTCATATACAGTAAAACCTCACTGTAATGAGTGAAAGTTGTTCAGTCATGTCCGACTCCACAACCCCAAGGGCTATATACTCCATGGAATTCTCCAGGCCAGAAGCAGGAACCAAAAATAGCCAGAATTACTGGTTTCTGATCACTTATAATCAGCCTAAGTGTTAAAGAAATGTCTTGGTAATCTTTTAACTAAATTTCATATTCTCTTCTTATGGACTTTAGAAAGATTTTTTTAAAGTTGTTGGATCTCTTTAGTCTTAAAATATTTGCAATAGTTCATTAGTTACATCTGCCTTCTTACAAACTACTTTCTACCAGCTTGCTGGTATATTCAACATACCCAAACTAAGATTTACATAGATACTTTCCACTTTTTCATTTATTGTTCATTATTCGAGTCCAGTATATTGGAAAATTAGTGTATTATACACCTAGCAGGGAGGTCAATGTGTCTGGATGAATGAGGATAGAAGAAAATGAACTCAATGACTAAAACTTTTTCTACATGAAGTCATTGCAGCAACAAGGAGTACTTAGTCTATGTGATAATGATAGAATGTTCAAATGCCTTAATTATAGAAATTGAATTAGAATCTAGGTAAAGTGTGAAGGATTAGAATTTCATTATCCTGTGGTTTCAAGGATTATTCCCTTGTATTATCTACAGAGAGCAGAGATTTCAAAACAAGCCTTTCTGGTTCCAAAAATTTTGCTTCTTCTCTTATGTACTGTTTGGTGGTATGTTTCAACTCACTTTGTTAAGACAAGTAACCAAATTCCAGTGAAACTATTTATATTACATAGGCATGACATAATTTTATATTTACACTAACTTGTATGACATACTGCTTCACCGAAATTTAAGTGGCATATTAAGAAAGTAACCAAGCTATATAGCAATGGTCCTCAGTGAAGGGAAATTTCCCTTCAGCATAGAAATTTACAAATGTCTGGAGACCTTTTTGGTTGTGACAACTGAAAAACAGTGGTAATGCTGATATATAGTGGGTACAGACCAGGAATGCTATAAACAAATATCTATGTCAAATATCAATAATTCTCTGACTGAGAAACTTTGACCTACATATAGTACACCTAGGTCATGTGTCCTCATTTAAAATTCAACATATTTTAAATGCGAATCAATTGTGAAAATGTTCATTCCTTTTGAAAATTATAAGGCTCAATTGTGATAACATGCTTCAGCCTTTTGGAGATTATAAAGAACTGCTTAATCTTTACTTACTTAAAACTTTATTTATTGAAATGTTTTTATAAAAATAAATGTTCATCAAATATATTCTGGTATAATCTAAGTATGCAGACACAATCTTTCATACTTCATCATAACCCCAGTATGTCCACAGTCAACTAGTAATATGCACATTTTAAAAAGTTTGTTTAATTAATGAACTAATATACTAGCATAATAACTGTAATTCCTGGGGCAGATCTTTTACTCAGGATTAAAATAAAATTAATGAAAATTAATACCAAGTAGAAAATAACTGGGCTTCCCAGGTGGCCTAGTGGTAAAGAAACTGCTGGCCAATGCAGGAGACCCAGGAAACACAGGTTTGATCGGACCCAGGTCTCCTGTATTGTAAGCAGATTCTTTATCTTCTGAGCCACCAAGGAAGAACCCAACACTTATATAATAATAAAAGGGTCATTTTTCAAGAAGGCACAACAAGTCTAAATATATATGCTCTAAAAGATCTCCAAAATAAGTAAGGTAAAATTCATAAATCTGAATAAAGAAGGAGCTAAATCCACAACAGCACTCCTCTCAGTAACTTATTGAACAAGGGACATCAGCTTAAAACATAGATGACTTAAACAACATAATCAACCAACTCTATCTAACTGAATTTATTGAATATACTCCCATCCAACATCAGTGGAAAACACATTCTCTTCAAGTGCACATGGAGTATTCACCAGGATGGACAATTTTCTGCATCACAAAATAAACTTTAACACATCTAAAGAGTAGAAATCATACAGAGCATGCTTTAGAAATATAACAGAATTAAACTAGAAATCAATCATAGAAAGACACCTGGAAAGAATACTCTATAATGTTTGGAAATTAAACAATACATTCCAAAATAACCCAAGGTCAAAAAAGAAGGCTGGATGCTGATTGCAGCCATGAAATTAAAAGATGCTTACTCCTTGGAAGGAAAGTTATGACCAACCTAGATAGCATATTAAAAAGCAGAGATATTACTTTGCCAAGAAAGGTCCATCTAGTCAAGGCTATGGTTTTTCCTGTGGGCATGTATGGATGTGAGAGCTGGACTGTGAAGAAAGCTGATCGCCGAATAATTGATGCTTTTGAACTGTGGTGTTGGAGAAGACTCTTGAGAGTCCCTTGGACTGCAAGGAGATCCAACCAGTCATCCTAAAGGAGCTCGATCCTGGGTGTTCATTGGAAGGACTGATGCTAAAGCTGAAACACCAATACTCTGGCCACCTCATGCGACGAGTTGACTCACTGGAAAAGACACTGCTGGGGAGGATTGGGGGCAGGAGGAGAAGGGGACGACAGAGAATGAGATTGCCGGGCATCACCAACTCAATGGACATGAGTTTGAGTGAACTCCAGGAGTTGGTGATGGACAGGGAGGCCTGGCGTGCTGTGATTCATGGGGTCGCAAAGAGTCGGTCACGACTGAGCGACTGAACTGAACTGAACTGAACTGAATGAAAAAAATTTTTTTTGAACTAAATGAAAATACAACATATCAAAATTGTGGAATGAAGCTAAGGTAGAATTTAAAGGAAAGTTTATGATATTAAGTGCTTATATTAGAAAAGAAGAAAGATCTAAAATCAGTAACCTTAGTCTCCATTTAGATATTGAGAAACTAAAAACTGCAGAAAAAAGATCAAAGTTCAAATAAACAAAAGCAATGAAATAAGAAAGGTGCAAGAAGTCATAGAGTTATAGAATCCAGGCAGTATGGCTCTAGAATCTGTATGCTTGACTAGAATTGGAACACTGAAAAGACCAGTAAGCAAAGTTATACATAAACACTGATAAGCATGAACTAAGATAAATTAACTAAAGTAACGACCAGCAATAACATTTAAGAAGGAGGCAATCCTTAAGGAATTTTAAAGGCGTATACAATTCAGATGACAGGCACATTTATTAATTTCAAACTTAAGTAAATAAGTTGTTTTTAATTTAATAAGAAAAATAATATAAATATAATAATAATAGTTTATAGAAAGCTAAGGTTAAAAAGTGGGGAATGGTAGAATAGAAAGTAGTCAAAAAGAAAGCAGAAATAATTTGGAATAAAAGAATAAACAATCACAAAATACAATGACATGTATATGTAATTATTATAAATATCAGTCATTTATAGAAAATCCACAAGTTGATAAATTTGCTAAAACAAAACAGTAAGAAAATTTTGCTTTAAGCTATCTAAAAGAGGCAATTCTAATCATAGAAAATTTGAAAGTGAAAGAATGAAAAAATATAGTAGGCCAATAAGACAAAAGAGAGGGCTATGCTAATATTAAATAAGAGGAACTTTAAGGGGGAAAAAAGGCATTATGAAGATGAAAGAGGACACTATGTAATAGTAAAATGCTATAATTCATCAGGAAGATACAAAATTTCTAAACCTATACAGTGCTAATGATATAGTCTTGAATATATAAGGCAAAAGGAGCAAAAAATAATTATAAAATATTATATATGCATCATGTTGCAATTGCTAGATGAAGCAGGAAAAATTTAACTAATTGACATGCATAAATAGAAGTCATTATCCAACAATTAAAAATGTGCATTCCTGTCATTCATTCATGAATGTTAATAAAATTTACCATATAAAAAGTGTTAAAAGTAAAAGTAATATTAAATAGATCATATTTCTTGAGAAATATGCAATAAAATTAGATATCAGAAACACAGAAATAATAAAGAAAACCTCACTTTATTACAGAAATTTAACAAATATTCTAAGTCAGGATTTGAGTTCAATATTATCCAATACTTTGGCCACCTCATGTGACGAGCTGACTCACTGGAAAAGACTCTGATGCTGGGAGGGATTGGGGGCAGGAGGAGAAGGGGACAACAGAGGATGAGATGGCTGGATGGCATCACCGACTCGAGGGACATGAGTTTGAGTGAACTCCGGGAGTTGGTGATGGACAGGGAGGTCTGGCGTGCTGTGATTCATGGGGTTGCAAAGAGTTGGACACGATTGAGCGATTGAACTGAACTGAATGAAGCAAATTAGGGGAGGATATCTACTTCATATGAAACTAAGCTATAGTCAGGGGACAATTTAGAGCTTTGGTGTCCCATTTAAAAAAATCAGAAAACAAGCAGATGGAAAAAAATTAGTAATATTAAATAGTGAAAAGAAGCATCTATTGCTATTAAAATAAAATGAAGATTAAACAAATAGGTTCAAAACAGTCGTTTGTTTTTTGAGTATATACTAAGCTGGAAGTGAACATCTGCCAAGTCTTATGAAGAAAAAAGAGAAAAGACACAAAGTGTATTAGGAACTAAAGAAAGGAATAAAGTAGTTATATCAGGTATGTTAAAATAATATGTGAACACTGTGATAAATTTTATGGCATTGATCAGAAAATCTAGACCATATAGGCATTTTCCTAAACAAATTTAACTTAATAAATTTGATAAGAGGAAATAGAAAAGCTGAATAAAGTCATTACTATCTTTAAAATTATATCAATTTGCTAGAATCCACAAATAATAAAACTTCAGACTCCAGAAGTTTTTCAAAGAAATTATGTCAAACACTTAAAAAGCACAAAAACTCAATGTTTAATACACTATTTTAGAACATAAATAAAGAACCTCTACTAATATATTCTTAATTCTGAAATCAGGCCACAATAGGTTACTAAATATAATTCTTAAATAAAAATCAGCAAATTAAATCAGGCAAAGTAAAAAAAATACAGTAAAACATGACCAGATTGGATATACAAGTAAGTCTCCTACATACCAACCTTCAAGTTTTGAATTTTCAAAGATGTAAACGTGCATCTGGCTCCAGCAAGAACCAGAACCTGTGCCATAAACATCAGACGTGAGTGACATTACAGCTTGCTCTCTGTCTACTATCCCTGATGATCCTTCAGCTCTGTCACCTCCCACCTATTCTCTTTCCCCGGTCAGTAACTCTCCTTGCCTGTTCACTAGTTGCCAGTCCCTATATGCCAGCTTTGTACTGTACTATGATATTTTTCAAGGTAAGAAAGTGCAAGATTATATTATACTGTGTAAGATTATACTGTAAGACTAAATTTTTCACTTTTTGTTTGTTTTTTATGTAATATTTGTATAAAAAGTATTATAAGCCTATTACAGTACAGTACTATATAATCAATTGTGTTAGTTGACTATTGAACTAAATTTGTTGGACTTATGAACAAATTGGACTTACGAATGTGGTCTCAGAATGAAACTCATTCATATGTAGTGGACTTACTGTTAATATTTGAAAATCTATTGATGTTATTCTAATTTAATTTGAAGATTAAATTAATAAAGATTATAAAGTGAAGTAGAAGTAATTTAATAATATGCAATATTCATAAACAATACAAAGTCTTAACAAACTACAAATACTAGTGAACTTTTAAAATAAAAAACTTACATCAAATATTATTCTTAACCGTTATTAAGATCATTACTTTTAAATTCATGAAAGAGATGAGATGGCAACTATCATTGCTTTTTTTTAAATTAAAGGATAATTGCTTTACAATATTGTGTTGGTTTCTGCTGTACAACAAAATGAAAATGAAAGTGAAAGTTGCTTAGTCATGTCTGCCTCTTTGTGACCCCATGGACTATACAGTCTATAGAATACTCCAGGCCAGAATACTGGAGTGGGTAGCCTTTCCCTTCTCCAGCGAATCATCCCAACCCTGGGATCAAACCCACGTCTCCCACATTGCAGGCAGATTCTTTACCAGCTGAGCCACAAAGGAAGCCAACTAATACTGGAGTGGGTAGCCTATCCCTTCTCCAGCGGATCTTCCCAACCCAGGAATCCAACCATGGTTTCCTGCATTGCAGGTGGATTCTTTACCAGCTATCAATCAGCTATCAATTTATAGCTATCTATCAATCAGCTATAAATATACATAAATCCTTTCCCTTTTTACTCCCCCCATCCCACCTCCCTAGGCTATCACAGAGCACCAAGCTGAGCTTCCTGTGTTGCACAGCAGTATCTCACTAGCTAGCTGTTTTACATATGGTAGTGTATATATGTCAATGCTAGTCTCTTAAATCGTCCCACCCTCTCCTTCCCCTGCTGTGTCCAGAAGTCCATTCTCTATATCGGCATCTCTATTCCTACCCTGAAAATAGGTTCGTGAGTACCATTTTTCTAGATACCATATATGTGTGTTAAAATATGATATTTATTTTTCTCTTTCTGACATAATTTACTCCGTACAGCAGGATTTGGGTTCATCCACCTCACTACAACTGACTCATTCATTCCTTTAGATGGCTGATATGTACCACAACTTCTTTATCCCTTCATCCAGCAATGGATATCTCAGTTGCTTCCATGTCCTGACTATTACAAATAGGGCTGCTATGAACATGGGGGCACATGTGTCTTTTTCAATTATGGTCTTCTCAGGGTATATGACCAGTAGTAGAATTGTACCTCTGATATCTCCTATATTGGCAGGCAGGCTCCTTACCACTAGTACAACCTGGGAAGCCCACATGGTAGTTTTATTACCAGTTTTTAAAGAAATCTCCATACTGTTCTCCATACTGGCTGTATCAAGATCATTGCTTTTATTTTATCTTGAACTAGAGGCTCTAACTAGGGGAGAAACATAAGAAAAAAATTACCATAAAAAAGTCCAATCAACTTAATTGTCCAAATAAAAAACCCCAAAGAATTTATGAGTACATGATTACTTTTAATACAGTCATTCAAAAAGTTTGTTTATACAACTATTAATTGCATTAATATATACTATACTGGCAAGAACTGATACAAGAAAAAAATATTGGGTTCTGAAAGAAAGAAAATTCTCTATGCACCAGAGCAGCAAAGATGTTAATGAACTTAGGAATGATGAAAGAATATGATAAAACTTTAGAAACTCACTAAAGTTAAAGAAATAGAGACATATACCATGTTCATGGATATGAACACTGCTCAAGTTACTCTACAACTTTAACAAATTTTAACACAACTTTCACCCATAGCCAATGAAATTTTCACTGTATATGAACAAATGATCATATAATAAATGTAGAAGAGGAAAAGGTCCAAGAAAGCCCAGATATTTGAAGAAGAACAAGTGGAAAGGACTTCCCCAATTAAACATAAAGGCATACTTGCATATTAAAAGGGGAGTATATGATATTATTACAGAACAGTCAACATAGAAGTAGAATAGATAAAACACTGAAATTAGAGCTATGTCTGGATGAGAAGTTGATATCTTAATGCCATTCTGGACCAATGGGTAAATGATGGATTATTTAATAAATGATCTTAAGACAACTAATTATATCTATAGAAATCATACGGTAAAATCCCAAATATAAAATATGCATAAAGTAGATAAATGACTTAAATATAAAAGCAAAATTTTCAGAAAAATAAGAAACAGTAATATAAAATAAAGGACAGAAATGGTAGGGACCTAACTGAAGCAGAAGATATTAAGAAGGGGTGGCAAGAATACACAGAATAACTGTACAAAAAAGATCTTCATGACCAAGATAATCATGATGGTGTGATCACTCACCTACAGCCAGACATCCTGGAATGTGAAGTTAAGTGGGCCTTAGGAAGCATCACTACAAACAAAGCTAGTGGAGGTGTAGGAATTCCAGTTGAGCTATTTCAAATCCTGAAAGATGATGCTGTGAAAGTGCTGCACTCAATATGCCAGCAAATTTGGAAAACTCAGCAGTGGCCACAGGACTGGAAAAGGTCAGTTTTCATACCAATCCCAAAGAAAGGCAATGCCAAAGAATGCTCAAACTACCACACAATTGTACTCATCTCACATGCTAGTAAAGTAATGCTCAAATTTCTCCAAGCCAGGCTTCAACATTATGTTAAACATGAACTTCCAGATGTTCAAGCTGGATTTACAAAAGACAGAGGAACCAGAGATCAAATTGCCAACATCTGCTGGATCATCGAAAAAGCAAGAGAGTTCCAGAAAAACATCTATTTCTGCTTTATTGACTATGCCAAAGTCTTTGACTGTGTGGATCACAATAAACTGTGGAACATTCTGAAAGAGATGGGAATACCAGACCACCTGATCTGCCTCTTAAGAAACCTGTATGCAGGTCAGGAAGCAACAGTTAGAACTGGTCATGGAACAACAGACTGGTTCCAAATAGGAAAAGGAGTACATCAAGGTTGTATATTGTCACCCTGCTTATTTAACTTATATGCAGAGTACATCATGAGAAACGCTGGACTGGAAGAAGCAAAGATTGCCGGGAGAAATATCAAAAACCTCACATATGCAGATGATACCACCCTTATGGCAGAAAGTGAAGAAGAACTAAAGAGCTTCTTGAAGAAAATGAAACAGGAGTGTGGAAAAGTTGGCTTGAAGCTCAACATTCAGAAAACTAAGATCATGGTATCCAGTCCCATCACTTCATGGCAAATAGATGGGGAACAGTGGAAACAGTGGCTAACTTTATTGTTCTGGGCTCCAAAATCACTGAAGATGGTGATTGCAGCCATTAAATTAAAAGACGCTTACTTCTTGAAAGCAAAGTTATGACCAACCTAGATAGCATATTAAAAAGCAGAGACATTACTTTGCCAACAAAAGTCCATCTAGTCAAAGCTATGATTTTTCCAGTGGTCATGTAGGGATGTGAGAGTTGGACTATAAACAAAGCTAGCACCAAAGAATTGATGCTTTTGAACTGTGGTGTTGGCGAAGACTCTTGAGAGTCCCATGGACTGCAAGGATATCCAACCAGTCCATCCTAAAGGAGATCGGTCCTGGGTGTTCATTGGAAGAACTGATATTGAAGCTGAAACTTCAATACTTTGGCCACCTGATGCAAAGAGCTGACTCATTGGAAAAGACCCTGATGCTGAGAAAGATTGAGGGCAGCAGGAGAAGGGGACGACAGAGGATGAGATGGCTGGATAGCATCACCGACTCAATGGACATGGGTTTGGGTGGACTCTGGGAGTTGGTGATGGACAGGGAGGCCTGGTGTGCTGCGGTTCATGGGGTCGCAAATAGTCGGACACAACTGAGCGACTGAACTGAACTGAACTGAATATTAATTATGCTTGTTGTCTCAGTATAGGAAATGGAATCATAATAAAAGATTAAAAAAACACAAACCATAAAGAAAATATTGATACATCTGATTATATTAAATTAAAAAAGAACGTTTTTGTTTGTTTTATAATATCAAAAAATACCATAAGCAAAAAGACAAAGTGCTAACTGGAGGAAACATTAAACAGCTATATAAAATAATGATTATGTGAAAATGTAAGAATACTGTGATGAAGTATTAATTTCAAAATTATATTTACATAGACTTCAATTATATAAAGCACACACACAAATACACACATATAGATGATAGATATAGATAGATGAGAAACAGGAAAAGAAAGATACTCACACAGAAAGAAAGAGAGATACTCACTAATGGGCCTTATCTTTCAATTTTATCTTGCCACCATTTCCAAATGAATCATGCTAATAAATGCCCATATATCAGTGTCTTATGGTATCACTGCATGATAGACGATAGAATGTTCAGGTTTTTCACCCTTACCTCAATTGCTGAATTCCTGTTAGTCTACCCAAACCTGACTAAAAGCCTCTACTTAACCAGGGCCCACATATGGAACCCAGTGTGACTCCCAAACTTTGGCAGTTTTTACTTCTTTCTCATGTAGCTTCAGTCCTTCGCTCTTCTCAGTGAAAATTTTCTCATTACACAGAACTCACTAAAACTGGAAGTAAGACCCTAAAACCCTAGCTACAAATATCTCATGTTTCTTCTTTTCTGATGATCTCTCACCTGATTTATATGTGAGCAGATTCCTGGAAGAATGTCTGCTTCCACAGTACCTTGTAATCACCCTCTAGTAAGAGTTAATATACTCTTTTTTTGGTGTGGGAGTGGGGGTAAGGCTGCATGGTTCTGCATATAGGATCCTAGTTCCCTGACCCGGGATTGAACCTGTGCCCCCTGCACTAGAAGCATGGAGTCTTAATCACTGGAACTTCAGAGAAGTCCCTTGATATACTGCTTATGAATTTTCTGTGTATCTTTTCAACTTGACTTTCAGCCCTTTAGCCTCTTTTGCTCAGTTCTCTTTGTGAGAATATTTTGCTTTTTAGCTATCAGTTATTATGCTCTGTAGTTTAGCAATCTTATCTCTTCTCTTGATTGCAATTCATAATATGAATAATTTTCATATATATATGTATATACACACATACACGCACATGCACACACATACATATAAACACACAGAAATATATATAAGATAGAGAGATAGGGTTAGGTACAAGAAAGAGAGAGAGGGAGAAATGGAGCCAGGCCAACGCAGACCCACTCTCTCATCTACCATTATCTTAGTATCTCAAACTTAATGTGTCCTAAATGGAAATTATCCCCTTCACAGCGTTCTCACCATACTCCTGAGTAAAATCTGCTTCTCCAGCACTCTTTTACTCTATAATTGACACCATCATCAGCCCAGGAGCCCAATATAAAATCCTAAATTTTATCACTTCTCTCCCATCTATTCAATAATCAATTCGTGCCAAGTCAATTTCACTTTTATCCTTTTTCAAAATGAATGCTTTACTCTGTTTATCATATCAAAATTAACTTTAGAATCCTTTTGACAAGCTTTTCTCAAACTATTAATTAATTCAAAAGCTTCTGAATTATTTACTTAGGTTCGTTTTCTTACTCAGGAACCTGGCAATTCCATTTATTCCTTTTTGTTTTCTTTTAAACCACTTAAATTTATAATTATCTTGAAATTGACACACCTCTGCTTACAATTATTTCCAAACATCATGTATTTTCAAAAACACATAATAATTTTGATGGAATTAGTTAATACATTTTGAATCCCAGTTTTGTAACTTCATTATAAATATTAGTTTTGTAAAATATACTCTTTCTAAGGAGATTAATAATGCTTTCCATCACCACTTCCCTAGCACATTTAATTATAAAACTCATATAAGCGTGATTGAAAAAAAAGCAGTTTACAGTGTAAATAAATGACAATTTAAAAGTCAATTCTTCCCCTTCTCAGTGTCAGTCTCCACTGATAGGGATATAGACACTGTAACAAGTAGGAAGGTAAGTACATAAGTTATATTAAAAATACATAATTACCTATCTATGATTTCTATATATGACATATATAGAAACATATGCAAAATATGTTTCACAAACATTCACACATATAATATATATACACATGTAAAATTTTCTATACACATAACCTTTCCAAATGCCTATAGAAATTTTCAGCCCAAATAAAACTGTAGTGGTCAACCATTAGGACATGAATATTATTCTACCTTTGTATATGGAGATCTCTCTCAATTTTAGTTACTGCCTGAAATATATACATATATATAGTTGTTGTTGTTGCTGTTTGTTTGGTCAAAAGACATTTCAGTGGTTTCCACCTAGATTACAAGAATTTGGAATGGGGAAGTAAACCATACAGATTATCTTTTGGTTTTATACAGGAGAAAAAAAATGGAATTTACAGAAAGCCAGTGCATAAACAACACAGTTGGGGCTTTTGCCTATTGGCTCAGATGGTGAAAAATCTGCCTGCAATGCAGGATACTGTTTCAATCCCTGGGTCAGGAAGATTCCCCAGAGAAGGAAATGGCAATCCACTCCAGTATTCTTGCCTGGATAATTCCATGGACAAAGCAGCTTGGCAGGCTATACAGTACACGGGGCTGCAGAGTTGGACATGACTGAGTGACTAACACTTTCATTTTCAAACAACATATTCAGAAAATATTTAGGAATGATAATTAACTGGTAGTGAGCCAGTTCAATCATGAAATCTACTAAGCTGTGAATTAGAAAGAAGGTCAAAGGGAATGATATTCTATTAATCAAGGTACACTACCTTGTAGGAACGAAGGAATACAAGAATGAGGTTGTTAATTATTTTCTCTGATTAGGTAACCTATTTCTCCTCATGTGCATTTAAATATTAATCAGAGATTCACTTTAGTACAGGATTGTTCAAAAGGATAAAATGAGGGAAGAGTTCAAGTATAAGATAAAGAGCCACTTAAAGAGGATGATAAGTCACCTGCTTACTAAACCTAGCACTTAATAATTACTAAATCTGCTTGTAAACTTTATGATAGATTTCATTTTTGCTGTCTTATAAACAGAACTTTTATGTTAGTGAAATTAGTTTAGTGGTTGACTTTCAAACTCTTATAAAAATTATTAAGTCTTCTACTTTGAAACGTATTGTTACTTAACTTTTAGGTTCCACAGTTTCTAATATACTAGAAGACTGGTATGCAGTGGTAGAAAGAACAGGTACAATTCTCCATGATAAATGTTTGATCTTCAATTTACATAATCACTTTTAAAAGCCCATCCAGCTTTTTAAAATGCAAAACACTTTCTTTTTCATTAAGAGATAAAGTCACTAAACTAACCAATTTTAAAAGGACAATTTTACCTCCAAGAATCTTAAACTCTGGAGATGTCTTTCCCAAATCAAAATAATTAATTAGAGTGGACTGTGTTAGTTATTACAAGCAGACTGTCAAGGGTCATTCCACTTAAATCATTGAGTAGTAAGCTGAGTTAATTATTCAGAGTCCTTGTATGTACAAAATATTTAAAATGTAACTGAGAGTTAAATGGATTCATCACATTCTTTCTCAGATTATTTTTTTAAAGTAGATGAAAGAGTGGCAAGAACTCACGAATATATATATTAATATTTGCTGCTCATATTATGTGCTTTTTGTAACTCATATTAAGGAAATTGCAAACACACACACATTATAACTATCTCTAGTGTAAAGGCACACTTGTATTTGCATATAAGAGACAAGACAGTGAAACGGACTCAAAAAGATTGCAAGACAAATGTTTTTACATTGTATTTTGATACTTTGCTTTATCTTTGTCTATAATTTAATAAATAAATATAATTTCAAAACACTAGGGTTTTGAATTTCAAACTTTTGAGAACTTTGTTCTGTTTATCTTGTGCTGGAAAAGGATTAAAGAATAAAATAGGGAGAAAATCCAACTCAGTATAGACCACAAACAATCTTACATTCACTTGGGAATTCCAAAGGTGTATTTGAAGGCAAGAAATGAATAGTATTAATGAATGAGCATGCACAGCCAGTATGGAGGCTAATTCTTCATTTGTGGTTGAGGAAACAAAGAGGTTAAATGACTTCTCAAAGGTTCACCAACAAGTTAGCAGAAGTATCAGATTTACAAATCAGTAACTAAATCAAACATTTAGTGGGTAAAAATCCATGCCCACACTTAAAAACTAACATATTTTCAGAGAATATCAGCATAGAAAAACAGAGACTTTTTCTAAGTCACTAATAAACTATTTATAAAATCCTCTGAAAAGAAAAAACTTTTCCTAGTTATAGTCATAAAAATTGTCAAGAGTTGAATGTATCCCAGATTCTGGTAGACATTTCTATAGCTACTTACATGAGTGAGGGAATATCTACCCTCCTTTTCACTCATGGACCACCAAATATACCAGGTATAATTCAAACTCACAAATTCTAGAGTCAGATAGACAAGAGGCTCAAACTAGTTTCCATTGTTCATAATTCACTCAATAAGATCCCAGAGTACATATATACAAACAAGAGATCTTGTTAATTTATAATAAAAACATCATGAACCTAATAAATCATTTAAGTGGAACATAAATATACAATTTAGACAAAGGGAAATATAAATAGAATACCAACATGTGGGAAAATATCCACATTTGGTAATAACCAAAGGGCTTCCCTGGTGGTTCAGATGGTAGAATCTGCCTGCAATGCAGGAGACCTGGGTTCTATCCTTGGGTTGGGAAGATCCCTTGGAGAATGAAATGGCAATCCACTCCACCATTGCTGCCTGGGAAATCCCATGGATGGAGGAGCCTGGCAGGCTACTGTCCATGGGGTCACAAAGAGTAGGATATAACTGAGCGACTAACACTTGCACTTTCACTTTTCAAAGGACATTCATTCATTTTAAAACATAATTTTATGCCTAGGAAGCTCATTTCATAAATGATAACATTATATACTGCAGATAACTGATATCATTCATATAATGCTGATAACAACATAAATTGCCCTCTCTATATATACATATACGAGTACATACATATATTATATGTATATATATACATATACGAATATGTTTATAAGAGCTATTAAAATGCTTGTAAATTTTGACCTAGCTCTAAATTTTGGCCAGTTCTAAAAAGATGTCTTTCTTGAGATTTAATACACAGAGAGGCACTTTAAAAGCAGAAACACTACTGTTTAATATAAACAGTAAAACTCTGTTTTCTTTCCTGATCATGCCCAGAATTTTACTGACTTTTAGGATTATGAGGGCAACTTTAGGCATATGTATTCTGAAAATAGTCTACAGTGATTCCTAGGTCCTTAGATCACCTAGAACTTTGTGTTTACTGACTTTAAACTAGTTCCCACCTATAGCAGAGGATTATAACTTGTGATGACATCATTTTCTCATATGTGGCATACTCCCATAGGCGCACCCTGAGTTGTCAACAATTCATTATGACTGAAAGCAACACCACCCCTTTCCTACTCAAAAAATCATTTCACAATTCAAGAGAATGAGAGTTTTTTTATAGGCATAGCATTGATTCAGTTCTAACATAAAAGAAGTAATCCTCAAAATTTGATAAAGTATTACTCACAACAAACACAACATTGACTGTCACACATCAGCTTGTCATGGCACCATGTACAGGAGGTTCTGACTTAGATCAACAGTCATTGTAAGAATATCTTGACAATATCTGTCACTGGAAGCCAAAAACTGTACACTGAATTTTGTTGAGTTACTCTTACTATTATAATAAAACAATATATGGCATTTATTAGATGATTACTCTTTATCAGGCCCTATGGCATCCCTGATGGTTCAGCAGTAAAGAATCCACCTGCAATGCAGGAGATGTGGGTTCCATCCCTAGAGTCAGAGAGATCCCCAGTGTAGGAAATGGCAACCCACTCCAGTATTCCTGGGAAATCTCACAGAGGAGCCTGGCAGGCTATAGTCCATGGGGTGGAAAAGTGTAGGACTGAGTGACTAAACAGAAACAACAAAAATGTTACTTTACATAGTTGTTTAACACTTACAATAGTTCTGTAGGTGACCATAATTTTAATCTTTATTTTACAGAGAGGAAAACTGTACTTAGTGTAAGTAATTGCCCAAAATATAGTAACAAAACCAAATACAAATACAGGGCTACCAGATGTCAAAGTAGTCCATGGGGTCACAAAAGAGTTGGACACAACTTAGAGACTAAACGTCAAAGTCTATTCTCATAACCAGTGCTTTTTATTTTTCCCACATGAAATTTCTTCAAGTATTGAGAATTACTTGCATATGCAGTCTTCTCTATGGAAAGTAATGTACTTCTCCCTCTAGATTCCAAATTGCCCTTTCTAGCGGCACCACGACTATTTTGGAATTATTACGAATTTGTGTGGAGAAAATATACATATTTTAAAAACTGTGTGTGTGTGTGTTTTAAAATATAAACAAATCAAAATCTATATTATGTTTCTCAAATGTCTTTGTTTTCTTGAGAATCTATCCAGGAAATGTTTCCATATCATCATATATTGGGCACTCTCAGTAGACAACTTGTCTCTAGGTGTTTGCTACTACAGACAATATCATCATAAAGAGTCTGCAAATATCTTTTCCAATAATGTGTGAGTCCTTCTAGAGACAGTATCCCTGAGTCAACAGGTATGGATTTTTTTTTCTTTTTGAGAGAAAAGGTCAAATTACTTCAAAGTCATTGTAATCATTTATGTACACACCAACACTATATGGCAATAAAAGGCCTGTTCCCACAATCTCATTGGTAACAATATTAACAGGAATTTCTATTTTGGCTAAAACAAAGGGTAGAAACATTACATTGTTGTTTATACTTGCATTTTTTAAAATTATTTGTAGAGATCAGGCATTTTACCATATGTTTAAAAGTTTATTTTTTTTTTGAACTACATGCAAATATCTATTTGCCTGCAAAGCTGTTTGCTATTATCTTGATTCATAAAAGCTATTTATGTATTAAAATTAATATTCATTTAAAATATGTTAAAATACTATTTATGACATGCATATTTTTAAAAATTTTCATATAGTCAAATTTCATTATTTGCTACATTGCATACTTTACTGTGTGTCTTACTGGATTTAAAGAAAAAAATATTCTTTCTTTGTCACTCCCTCCTTTGTACAAATTTTGTAACTACTATTTTACATTTACAAATGTATTTCATCTGAGATAAACAACAAGGTTCTACTGTATAGCGCAGATAACAATATTCAATATCATATGATAAACTATAATGGAAAATAGTATTAAAATGTATATGCATAACTGAATCACTTTGCTGTGTAGTAGAAATTAAAATTGTAAATCAAGTATAATAAAAATTCATTGTTTAAAAAAATATATAAATAAAATCAGATGCCCAGCCTCAAAGCCTATGTCCATCTGAGGGTTTACCATATATATATGTATATTTATTTGAATAGTACCTCTGACTCTGCAATGCTTCTTCATTTTCTTGATACTGTTCTTTGAAACACAAAGATTTTCGATTTTGATAAGTCAGTTTTTTTCTTTTGTTGTTTATGCTTTTAGCATTGTATCTAAAAATCCATTGTTTAATCCAACATCATGAAGGTGTAAAACTATGTTTTATTCATAAGGATTGTATAGTTTAAGCTCTTAGATTTAAGCTATTGATCATTTTCAGCATATTTTTTATTATTTTGTTAGGTAAGGGTCCAACCTCATCTTCTTGAAAATAAATTTCCAGATGCTGCAACACAATTCTGAAGAAACCATTCTCTTCCAATTGAATAGTCTTAGTACTCTCATCAAAATCAATTCACTATAAATGTATGGGTTTATATCTGGACTCTCAGTTCTCTGTACCTCAGTTTGATTCCAGTACCATACAGTTTTAATTACTGTAGCTTTGTGATAAGTTGTGGTATGTTTAGAAGTCAGGAAGAATGGGTCACCTAACATTGATTCAAGCTGGTTTTAGAAAAGGCAGAGGAACCAGAGATCAAATTGCCAACATCCACTGTATCATTGAAAAAGCAAGAGAATTCCAGAAAAATATCTATTTCTGCTTTATTGACTATGCCAAAGTCTTTGACTGTACGGATCACCATAAACTGTGGAAAATTTTGAAAGAGATGGAAATACCAGACCACCTGACCTGCCTCTTGAGAAACCTGTATGCAGGTCAGGAAGCAACAGTTAGAACTGGACATGGAACAACAGACTGGTTCCAAATAGGAAAAGGAGCACGTCAAGGCTGTATATTGTCACCCTGCTTATTTAACTTATATGCAGAGGACATCATGAGGAACGCTAGGCTGGAAGAAGCACAAGCTGGAATCAAGATTGCTGGGAGAAATATCAATAACCTCAGATATGGACACCACCTTTATGGCAGAACATGAAAAAGAACTAAAGAGCCTCTTGATGAAAGTGAAAAAGGAGAGTGAAAAAAAAATTGGCTTGAAGTTCAACATTCAGAAAACTAAGATCATGGCATCTGGTCCCATCACTTCATGGCAAATAGATGGGGAAACTGGAAACAGTGTCAGACTTAATTTTTCTAGGCTCCAAAATCACTGCAGATGGTGATTGCAGCCATTAAATTAAAAGATGCTTACTCCTTGAAAGGAAAGTTATGACCAACCTAGATAGCATATTAAAAAGCAGAGACATTACTTTGCCAACAAAGATCCGTCTAGTCAAGGCTATGGTCTTTCCAGTGGACATTAATGGATGTGAGAGTTTGATGGTGAAGAAAGCTGAGCGCTGAAGAATTGATGCTTTTGAACTGTGGTGTTGGAGAAGACTCTTGAGAGTCCCTTGGACTACAAGGAGATCCAACCAGTCCATCCTAAAGGAGATCAGTCCTGGGTGTTCACTGGAAGGACTGATGCTAAAGCTGCAACGCCAATACTTTGGCCACCTCACGCGAAGAGTTGACTCATTGGAAAAGACTCTGATGCTGGGAGGGATTGGGGGCAGGAGGAGAAGGGGATGACAGAGGATGAGATGGCTGGATGGCATCACCGACTCGATGGACATGAGTTTGAGCAAACTCTGGGAGTTGGTGATGGACAGGGAGGCCTGGCGTGCTGCAGTTTATGGGGTCGCGAAGAGTCGGACGTGATTGAGCGACTGAGTGACTGAGCAACTACTGAACTGAACTGACATATTTTTGAAAATTTTATAACTGAATACTGAGACACCAAGATAATATTAAATGCAGTTTAAGTTTAGCTTCTAAATTGATTTGGCATATCATAGCAGAAGACTCTTCCTTTAATTAAAAAAAAATCCAAGAAATCCTATGAACAAACTCATAGAGTAACAAAAGCAAGGAACACAGAAATACCTAGAGTTTCTGTCATTACTGTAAAGAAAACAAATACACCTAGGAAAGATCAGGGAGCAACCAGGAAGGAAGTACGTTTGATAATAGGATTTAAGATGAAATAAAGATTTTCTGCCCTGAATTTATAATGATGGGCTCCTCTTCAATAGCTTTAAGAAATAATGTTATCTTTTTTCTCTGTAAGTTATTTATTAGATATATAACTTACTAGGATTTTTATCTCTTTTAATTTCTCTCTTATGTCCAGTAGTTAGGAATCCCTTCTGCAAGGACTCAGATGTGATATCCTGTGCCTAATGAAGTTAAATTTGCTTTAACAATGCACAAACACAAACACATTTTTTTCTGCCAGTAGAGAGAATAGACTTTGCTTTAAAACTGCTGTTCTGTGTACCTAAGGGCCTTTAAAGTAGATCCACATACAAATACACAGCTCTGTTTGGTTCCCAGTCATTAAACTCTTCTCATCTATGTAGCATTTGTACACTCAGTGCAATCTAGTGGGAAACAAAGGGTTGTGGACACTACTTAACCAAGCTATTCTGTATCACAGGTCAATGGAACTGAGAACACACACTTCCTACAGTAAAATTTCTACTTGCTTGATAAGGTAATGCTTCTAAATCTAGTAAACACTGCTGCGTTCAATTTTCCTACTGTAAATCTCATAATCACAAAATTTTTTGCTGGTCATCTGAGACACAGCAAGCCTTCTTATTGAAACTTATTTTAATGCTATTTACTTGTATAGTGATAATGTATTTGATGTTGCTCCATTGTAATATAATTTCCACTTACAACATCATTTTTGTTTTCTGTATTTTTTTCCCCTCTTTCAGCTGTGGTAACAGTCCTGTTGATTGTCATGGAACAAAAGCCAAAATTTGTATGAACTTTTCAGAAAAAACTGTTATATGCTATTGAATGTTGCAGGAGAGGGTCTCTGTATAAATTAAGCAGAATGAACAAGTGCAGGAGTCTTTAAGAATTCTAACATTTGACAGTAAATCTCCTCTTAATGTTATAAGGTGGAGAATTTTACCGCAGGCTGCCTAAAATAATTAAGAGGCTGAAGAATATCTTAAAGAAAAACTATAGTAATATCAAACTTTTGTTTGCCTATTAATAGTTAAAAGTTGAAGGCTGCATGAAACATGTCAAAATAGCTCAAGTCCTATGAAGGCAATGAAACATGTATTCAGTTGAAAAAATTAGAATATTAAGATATATTCAAGAAACTATCAGATAACCTGTAAATAGGTGTCAGGCAGAGTTCATGACAAAAAAGAAAAAGATTAAATACTAACAGTGACCAGAAGAATATTTTAAAAATATTAGCTACCTTAAAAGTAGATATTATTGTGGTTTTGCTTTATTTTGTAATAATTTTCTGTACATTACACATTTTCTTCATATAATTACAATACTAAAAATAGATTTAAAGATAAATTACTTTTGAATAAGTAACAGATTTTACATACTAATTTTGATATTAAGTTATTCTTCCCATGGAATTTCATACATCTTTCAATTATAGATTACTAATAGTACATCCTTATAAAAATAAATACAAAGGCTTTATTGAGAAGGCAGGGAATGTTTTATTGATAAATTTTTTAAAAAGGCAAAAAGAAACTACTATGTTATTGATAATATTTCTTAAGTAGGGAGGTAGCTATGGCTTCCCAGGTAGCTCAATGCTCTCCTGCCAAAGTAGGAGATACAGGAGATGTGGGTTTGATCCCTGGGTTAGGAAGAACCCCTGGAGAAGGAAATGGTGACCCACTCCAGTATTCTTGCCTGGGAAATCCCATAGACCGAGGAGCCTGGTAGGCTGTAGTCCATGGGTTGCAGAGTCAGACACGACCGAGTACCCATGCACACACATGAATGGCTTCCCAAGTGGTACTAGTGGTAAAGAACTGGCCTGCCAGTGCAGGAGATGGAAGAGACGTGGGTTTGATCCCTGGATGGGGACGATCCTGTGGAGGTGGGCATGGCAACCCACTCCAGCACTCTTGCCTGGACAGCAGAACCTGGTCGGCTACAGTCCAAAGAGTCGAACACGACTGAGGCGACTTAGGATGCAGGCACAGGGAGGTGGCTATACCTTTTTAGCATTATTCTTTATACTTCATGTATTACATGTTTATGTGTCAAATAGTTCATTCTAAAAATGTAAAATGTTATGTCTTTATGGAAGTTATTGTATCTCCCTTATGCAAGTTCCAAAGTTGACAAATGCTCAAGTAGAGACATTTAAAAATCAAGAAACTGCCAGCTCTTCAGTCTAGTGAATTCTGAGGTTTACTGTAATATTACTGGTTGAAGTCCTGTTTAAGAACAACCTCACGTCCTTAACAACGTTAATAAAAGTAATAATAGTGAATGCCATCACAAGGGGATATTACAACTGTAGATTTCTGAGATATGACAATTTATTAAAATTTTCTTTTATCTTTAGATGTTCACACAAACAAATATGCACACACTGCAGGCCAACACTTCAGGAGACAGGAAAAATCATGTGGTAAAGGGAAGATTTATTTGATAGTATTTCATATCAAGGAAGATGACACAATTAGAGGGGTAGGAGGGAACTGTTTCATCTTTAAATCTTAAAACACATAATCTGTGAGTCAATTGCCAAAGCACAAATAAAATAAGCAAAAATTAATTTTGCTCCAATATCACAGCTTATTTGGTAACATATACAGACTTACTGGGCTCCCGTGGTGGATCAGACAGTAAAGAATCTGACTGCAATGCTGGAGACTGGTGTTTGATCCCTGGGTTGGGAAGATTCCCTGGAGAAGGGAATGGTAACCCACTCTTGTATTCTTGCCTTGAGAACTCCATGGATAAAGGAAACTGGTAGACTAAAGTCCATGGAGTCACAAAGAGTTGGACACAACTAAGGGTGATGGACAGGGAGGCCTGGCGTGCTGTGATTCATGGGGTCACAAAGAGTCGGACACAACTGAGCGACTGAACTGAACTGAACTGAAGGGACTAATACTTTCACTTTCATAAGCTTACTACTGGATCTTAATTATTCATTTATGGAGACCAAACTTCATGAAACTATACAGTCTCTCTAATACCAAAAACATTGCCTAGCACATAGCTGAGAGGCCATAATTTACAATCAATTTAAATTAAAATTGCTATTGTCATCTTTTTAAAGTAGTTTGTTGTTAAACTAAAATATATTTTTTCATATATTTGAGTGCATGTTGATTTATACATATTTTGAGTTAATGACATTATCTAAAATTTGGCCCTTTCAAACATTACATTTTACTACTATTCATATATTTTTAAAAAATAATGACCATTTTTATGTTCTCGGCACTAATCTAGGCAATAACTTCAAGGATTAATAAGTCATAGTACCTGCATTTGATAAAATAGTTTCTAAATACATATGATTTATAGTATTTTAATATGTAATCTTTATTTATTACATTATTCAGTAAAAAACAAACTTAATCTCTAGTCAGTGGCAGTGTTCTCACTGGTCACAAATTAAAGAACAATTTATGCAACTATAAAAATGCCTTATTAATGTTTGTCTTATTATTTTAGGCAATAAAAATGACTTAAGTTTTCAGTTATCTGCCACATCATGTTTCCTTAGTCTCGCTCTACAATGTCAGCCCTGTGGGGAGATGAATGTGTGTGTATGTGTGTGTCTGTGTCTCTGTGTGTGTGTGTGTATTGGAAGGGTGAAAGAGAGGGAGAATGCTTTTTAACCACTCCCTGCAAAAACACTTTTTCTGACTTGATTATGTTATTTATTTCATGTTGTCTGTTAATTTATTGAACAACCTCATTGCACTCTGTTTTTTGCACAAAGGTTAAATTATTTTATAAAACTCAGATTTTCCCAGTTTTTTCAATAAAGTATGAACTTGATAAATTTTCATAAATGAACTCAAAAGTTTATAACTGCTTAGTCAGCAGTCCTAAAATATATTATTACTTAAATATCAATGCAGTGCTGCTCAGAGACCTCAGTCACATTTTAAAAATATCAATATAGCGATTATAGATTGTATTATTTAGCATTGATGACTATTCTGCATATTTGTTTAGAGAGGAAAATATAGCAACAGAGAAAATGAAAGAAAATGTACCTCCAATTACTTGGGACAAGTTTTCAACTATTTCTTTTGGAAACAAATCACAATAAAAACATAATCGGGCTTTAGGAAATTACTAGGCACAGTAAAGAATTTTTCTAATTTTTATTAACATCAGTGGGAAGTATATATGCTTCTTAAATGTTGTTTAAACAGGTGAAAAACACCATGAGGCTTATATAAATGGATTTGAAAACCACTGTCATTAAATAGACATTACAAAATGTTAAGAAATATACAATTTTGAAAAATAGGAAACACGATTACTAAACAAAGATGAAGAAAATTTCACCCTAAACTGAAAATTATAAAGAGCAATTGTTTTTTACATTTCAAATGAGCCTTTTTTTTAAATTACAATACTCAGTGTTAAAATGTAGTAGAATGGACAATCTCTTATACTTCTGTTGGATATACTCAGCGGATACAAACATTGTGCAAAGCTATCTTTGTAATATTTCTCTCAAATGATTCATTTTATGAGAAAGAGAAGACATGGTGGAGAAGACACGGCCTTCCTGTTTCTTCATGGGACATGAAAGAGTTCCCCTCATCCAGTTCAGTCCAACAGCTCCTTTCCCTCCAGATATTTACATTGCTTTCTTCCTAAAATTTTTCAACGTAAGTCTTCTGGCCTATTCCAATGATGAGATTTCTCATTCAATCTCAAATTTCACTAAATATATGTTGTTTAAATAGTTAAACAAGGAGGCTGTCAGACTGAAGTGGCTCTATTGCTTAGATGACTTATCAAATCCTGTAAATGCCTCAATATGAAGAAATAAGAAACCTAAGGACAACCAATCACAAACAGCTATAGCTATAAAGCTTGGCTAAAAGCTACAGCCAAGCAAATGACTGCCTTTATTTACATCTTCTCTCTTCATAATCTCTTTCCCTAGCTCTTGCCAGTGCAGTGCTTCCAACCACTTCCGATCTGTCTGATTAGAGAACTGATTCTTGCTCAAATAAACTTAAAATTTTTATTATGCCTTAGTTTATCTTTTATCAATATAAGCAGAGGTAGATATACATTTTTTCACACATTTTAATATTATATATATGAATATATATATATGAATGTGTTGGAACATATACACATAAATATATATATATATATTTTTTTTTTTTTAATCATGTTCCAACTCTGTTCCCTCATGCATCTCTTGCAGGCACTAAGTCAGAGCTGTTTTTTGTGTTAAACCATTCTTGTTTCAAGAACCATCCCCTTCCTCACCTACAAAAGGCAAGAGGAAGAGACTGCTTAGGATGGGTGGTTCTTCTCTTTTTTCCAGAGAAATCACCTTCATCGCTTATGAGTTGAAGCTAGAAATGTCTTTGTGGCCTTCCTCATATGGCTCCTGTGAGGATAGGTCAGACCATTCTGAAAGTCAGCTGGAGTTGGCAGAAAAGTAACAAACTTCAGGGGGACTCTGACAAATCTGCAGACTCTGGCTCTTCTCTACAAAATGAGACTCATCTCATAAGATCGTTTTGAAGAATTAGCAAAATAAATTATGTGAAAGTTTTATGTACTCTATGAAGTAGCATGGTAAAGTGAAAGTGAATTTGCTCAGTCGTGTCAGACTCTTTGCGACCCTGTGGACTGTAGCCTACCAGGCTCCTCCATCCACGGGATTCTCCAGGCAAGAACACTGGAGTGGGTTGCCATTTCCTTCTCCAGGTGATCTTCCCAACCCAGGGATCAAACCTGGATCTCTTACATTGCAGGCAGATGCTTTACGCTCTGAGCCACCAGGGAAGGTCTGTTATTATTAGGTGAGAATGGGATATATATATATATATATATATATAAAATGAAGGGACAGTAAAAGAGTCTTCTTGACCTTGTGTGTTTTCAGCTGTGACAGAAATTAGATTAGCATCTAATCTCAGATGTTAGTGATTCAAACTATCAATGCTGAAAGAATTTAGGAAGGGAAGAAACAAGTAGATGGGAACAGATTGAGGGGGAGGTGACACTCCAGATAGGTCTTGGAATATTGGAAATAATATTAAGTGAGCATTTCAAACCAAAATAAAGTATGAAAATAAGTGCAGGAAACTCCTTTGAAAGGCGAGTTCCTTCAGTGGGCAGCAAAAGAATGAAAGCAGTTCATAACAATACATGTTGGTATAAAGCAGGTGGCTTTACACCAGTGTTGAATATTCATTGAAAGAACTGATGCTAAAGCTGAAGCTCCAAAACTTTGGCCACCTGATAAGAACTGACTCACTGGAAAAGACCCTGATGCTGGGAAAGATTGAAGGCAGAAGAGGAGAAGGTGAAGGACAGGGAAGCCTGGTGTGCTACAGTCCATGGGGTCACAGAGAATGGAACACAATGCAGTGACTGCACAATAACAACAAATAAAGCAGTGGACAAGAAAATCAGCACAGCCCTGGGGCAAACCTTCCCTGGAGAGGATGCCATTCAAACAAGCTTAATTGTCTGGCCATAATGACTTCATTTGTCTAAAGCTGCTCACTGGTTTCCAACTTTGCTCTTCCTGGGCCATCTCTTGCCCACTGCTGTCTTCCTCTGCTTGGAAATCCTCATAATAGATCTAAATATTTGTCTCCTTACAGATTTACATCTCCATTTCATTGAGAATTACAGTTATCTTAAAAGTATTTTTTCACACTCCTCAGTTCAATTCAGTTCAGTCACTCAGTCTTGTCTGACTCTTTGCGACCTCATGAATCACAGCACGCCAGGCCTCCCTGTCCATCACCAACTCCCAGAATTTACTCAAATTCATGTCCATCGAGTCGGTGATGCCATGCAGCCATCTCATTTTCTGTCGTCCCCTTCTCTTCCTGCTCCCAATGCCTCCTAGCATCAAGGTCTTTTCCAATGAGTCAACTCTTCGCATGAGGTGGCCAGAGTATTGAACTTGCAGCTTTAGCATCAGTCCTTCCAATGAACACCCAGGACTGATCTCCTTTAGGATGGACTGGTTGGATCTCCTTGCAGTCCAAGGGACTCTCAAGAGTCTTCTCCAACACCACAGTTCAAAAGCATCAATTCTTCAGCGATCAGCTTTCTTCACATTCCAACTCTCACATCCATACATGACCACGGGAAAAACCATAGCCTTAACTAGATGGACCTATGTTGGCAAAGTAATGTCTCTGCTTTTTAACATGCTGTCTAAGTTGGTCATAACTTTCCTTTCAAGGAGTAAGCATCTTTTAATTTCATGGCTGCAATCACCATCTGCAGTGATTTTGGAGCCCAGAAAATTAAAGTCTGACACTGTTTCCCCATCTATTTCCCATGAAGTGATGGGACCAAATACCATGATCTTAGTTTTCTGAATGTTGAGATTGAAGCCAACTTTTTCACTCTCCTCTTTCACTTTCATCAAGAGGCTTTTTAGTTCCTCTTCACTTTCTGCCATAAGGGTGGTGTCATCTGCATATCTGAGGTTATTGATATTTTTCCCGGCAATCTTGATTCCAGCTTGTGCTTCTTCCAGCCCAGCGTTTCTCATGACGTACTCTGCATATAAGTTAAATAATTAGGGTGACAATATACAGCCTTGACGTACTCCTTTTCCTATCTGGTACCAGTCTGTTGTTCCATGTGCAGTTCTAACTGTTGCTTCCTGACCTGCATATAGGTTTCTCAAGAGGCAGGTCAGGTGGTCTGGGGAGATCTCTATAACTAGGAGCAACTGCCTAAAAGATGTTATGGTTTTTACATACAGTTGTAAACTGCATATTTTCTATATTCTCAACACATATCTATTGGGATTATATTAAAATGTAAGCATCATAAAATTAAGTTCTTTAGCAAAGATTATGTATCAGTAATGTCACAACCATTAAAGAACCATTCAAAAGTGCTCATGCTAAGACTCAATGTTATCATTTATTGCTTCAATAACCCTTTGATGTTATTTTTATTACTTGTTTTGTAGTAGAAGAAATTGATATTCACAAGGACTAAGTCACTTTCCTCAGTCACAGAACTCATCAATGGCGAAGATATGATTAAAAAGCTTATACTCTTTAAGCACAAATGAATTTTAAAGAATGGATGACATGAGTAGCATTTCGGACTTCCAAATTATAAACAGTGCTATAATAACTCCATCCTTAATTTACGAAGTGTAAACTGGTCCTGTGTCTACTAATGTAGAAAGCCGGGGGAGGGAAGGAAGAAACTCATTAAGTACAGACCTCTTTCTTTTGAGTATTTTCACATATGTCTGTGTGTAGTTTCAGCCAGCTTGACTGTAGACAGTCACAATCTTCAAATTCCTTTGTTTGCTAGACACAGAAATGTCTCTCATTATCTAAATTATAAACATTAACAATCTTACAGTTCACAAACTCACAAAAGAAAATCTAAAAGAGAAGAGTTAAGAAAAAGAAAGCATTTCCAATTTTTTTCAGAACACTGAAATGAACTCTACTACATTAGTGCAAGTAATTAAATATGTGCATGTGCTCTGATACGCAATTTTTATTAAAGGAACCTGTTTCCTCCATCATTAAACAAACATTCTTCAAATACTTTATAAATTTTTTAGTTTGAAAAAGTGCTAATTAATCATTCAGTGCTGGGCTCCAAACTGCCATCCTGTCTAGTGCTCAGTATGGAACATGGGTTTATAAGCCTTTAAGATATTTTGCAGGCACTGTATAAGAAACAAGAATGACAAAAGGTGTAATTGTAATATGGGTAGAAAAAAATCGGGTTTGCAGTATAAGACAGGAAGAAAAGGAGTGTGGTGAGAAAGTTCTGGTCAGTATATACATTGAGACTTTCTAATATAAACGAGACCTTAGGAATCAAAAGCAAGTCAGGCAAGAAAAAAAGGGGTCTTTACAAAATGTTCAAGTAATAAATAATTTACAAAGCAATTTAGAAACCTCAGCAGTCACCACTTACAAGGCTGTGGTAGGGAATGGAGTCTATATTTGTAAAGAGTGGAATCAATACAAAGAGTACGCTGTCAGTTTCTTTCTATAGTGTCAATATCTCAGACTGGCTGCATCCACAGATGCTCCCATGGAAACAATTTCCAAAAGTATAACTATTGAGTGACATACTGCATGGATTAAATTATTTACTTTAATCCCTGAACTGGATGTTGAAAGACCGATAGCCCAAAAGGAATGCTAGACATCCTGAGAACAAAGCAACCTATAATAACAGTGTGATTTTGGAATATTTTATACTTAAGAAAACCCCAGTGCCACAGCAAGTTCCATTGAGAACAAAAAGTAAAAATGAGAAGTGTCCATGATAGACTCTATAGATATCCTGTTACCAGTGGTAACAAGATAGATACCTTGTTACCAGGAGGATCATTCACAATGTTGAGAGGTCTGATTAAACAGATGTATTGTTCAACTTTCCAGTTTGTAAGTCATCAGATAAAATGGTGATTGAATCTTAGAACTGCAATGAGCTGTCTTAACTGTTCCCTTTCCGTTTGCACTTATGTGATAAAGATCTAGTAAAAATTTTTGGAAACAGGGTCTTAGCACTAAATAATTAGATATAAGAAGGACTAATTTCATTAAGTCGGAAGGCAATAAAATGAAATTGACTGTAAGCATAAAGCAATGGAAAGCTTCGGAGAGTAGTGTAGCAAGAAAACAGTTCATCTCTAACAATGAAGTAGGTTTAAAAAAGATGACTCTCCCAGCCTCATTACTGAGTGACTTTGATTTTTTAAAAGAGAAGATGAGTTCAGTTTACCTCTAGTCCCTTCCAACTTAATATCAATTATTATTCAGGATTACAGTACATTGATCTCTGTGAGGTATGTGTAAATATTTGACCTTAAATTGAAAGGCATTGAATTATTGGGATTAAAAAACTAAGATGTAAATATAAGAATGGGCTTCCCTGGTGTCTTAGACAGTAAAGAATCCAAAATGCAGGAGACCTGGGTTCGATCCATGGGTTGGGAAGATCCCCTGAAGGAGGGCATGGCAACCCACTCCAGTATTCTTGTCTGGAGAATCCCTGTGGACAGAGGAGCCTGCCAGGCTACAGTCTATGGGGTCACAAAGAATAGGACACGAATGAGTGACTAAGCACACACAAATATAAGAATAAGTTTTGTTATTTTTTTTTTAGCTTTTCCAGACAAGCTTCTATCACTTAGGAGCAGTCATATATATTTAGAATGTGGAAGAGACTCAGAAGCTTCACTGTTTCTGTAGCAGTAGCAGGTGAATAAATGCTTGCTGCTGCTGCTGCTGCTGCTAAGTCGCTTCAGTCATGTCTGACTCTGTGCGACCCCACAGACGGCAGCCCACCAGGCTCCCCCGTCCCTGGGATTCTCCAGACAAGAATACTGGAGTGGGTTGCCATTTATTTCTCCAATGCATGAAAGTGAAAAGTGAAAGTAAAGTCACTCAGTCATGTCCAACTCTTAGCGACCCCATGGACTGCAGCCTACCAGGCTCCTCCATCCATGGGATTTTCCAGGCAAGAGTACTGGAGTGGGTTCCCATTGCCTTCTCCCGAATAAATGCTTAGGCTTCACTATATAGGAGGTGTTTTTGTGAGTCCTTTGTTCTTTGCATGAAATACCTTCCTGCTTCAAATTCATAAAGTGGTTTCTGATTTTCTGACCAAAGCACAGATGACAATGTCTTTTATATTTTGTTAACACACAGAAAACATCATAATACCTATATTCATTTTAAAGTTTGAGAAAGCAGAATCAGAAAGGATATCAAAGACATTGAGGTAAAAGACTATTAAGCTTGTCTGATCTGGGACTTCCCTAGTAGTGGTCCAGTGGTTAAGACTCTGCCCTTCCAATGCAGGGGGCATGAGTTTGATCCCTCGTCCAGGATCTAAGATCCACATGCCAGGCAGAGAAAAAAAGAAAAACTGGCTGATCCAATCTGCTCTCATTTAAATCTCAGTTTTCTCATCTATAAAATTAAAAATTTTGTATATTAATCCCAAAGACCCTTAATGTTTCAAAACACTAAGATTGTGTGATTTTAAGTTTACTGTTCAAAATGTCCAATTGTATTATATGACAGTGGCAATTTGATACATGGCTTCTATTCTTAAGGAGTCAATCTATCAATATTTGTAGAGAGAAAAATTGGTAAGGATAATTAGCATGAATAGTAAGAAATGAAATTATTTGAACTCTAGTCACTTCTGAAATTCAGAGGAAAATTCCTAATCAAAGATTTGGGTGATGATGATATTAATAGTAGATCTAAGCTGGGTTTTACAGACTAAATAGATTCTGATTGGTGGACAAAAGAGGACTTTGGGGTTGAAAGGATGTGTTGGCCATGTGATTGGATTTGGAAAATGGGACTATATTATAGAGGGTTTAGCTGTTGAGACAAATTTTCAGATTTGTTTCCAGCATGATTGGAAGCCAGGAAAGATTTTTTTAAAGTAGATAAGTGATATGTCTACAAATCAAATGACACATGAAAATATATATCAATCCTGGAAGTCTTAAATGTGGCAGGTCCTGAAAGCAAGAACATGTTATAAATTTTAATAATGGAAAAGACTCTGATGCTGGGACAGGTTGGGGGCGGGAGAAGAAGGGGACGACCGAGAATGAGATGGCTGGATGGCATCACCGACTCTGTGGACATGGGTTTGAGTGAGCTCCGGGAGTTGGTGATGGACAGGGAGGCCTGGCGTGCTGTGATTCATGGGGTCGTGGAGAGTCGGACACGACTGAGCGACTGAACTGAACTGCACTGAACTGAACAAAATTTTAAAAAATGGGTGATCCACATATACAATTATATGTAAAAGGACAACCCATCCGTGAGTTGGCAAAAGGAGACTGTCCCAAGGTAAGTATTATCATGAAGGAAATTAAAGTTTGTAAAAGTATGACATGTAAAAAGTGTGAAAATTATTATTCAGAAAAGAGTGAGTAAACAAAACAAATGGGATATCAGGTTTTTCCATTTTTTTAAATTGTTGAGATGTTAAGTGGGATTATGAAATTACTCACTTTTGAATTCACTTTCAGAGAGTGAATTTTCAAAATAAACTTTAAAATTTTAAGCCACAAAAGGTTTTTAAAGTTTTGTTTGTTGTTTGCTTGACTTGGGTCACGTTCTGTTCACAATGGTATAGATAAGCTGTATGGTTCATTCTGCAAATGAACCACAGTAAATTATCACTAATTTAACTGAAATAAAAATGCTATTAGACAAGGATGACTATTTTCATGTATTTTGTCTTCCATCTCAAGGCTTAGCTCTTCTCTATACTTAACAAAAGTTCAATATACATATGATCAATGAGGGAAAAAAAGATGGCCAAAGTAGGTTATTCAAATCTAGTTATTAAAATATAATAAGATGCATTGTCAAGGCTCAGGTGAAAGAATGTTGGGGTCTTTGCAAAAGGGACAATGGAAGTTACACTTAATGACATGTAGAGAATTTTAGGAGAAATAATGGAGCAAAGGCTGGTCCTAGAGAGAATATCCAAAAAACAAAGGATCATCAGATTTATTTGTAACATCAAGGCCAAGAAGTCCAATGTGACAGTGAAGAAAGAACAGCTAGAGATTGGGAATCCAGTTAAAATAGAGGCTGTCCACTCATTCGTTTATTCATAAGATTGGCAATAAGCCATGAAAAAAATAGGTCCTGTATAATCACTTTGTGTCATATCTGATGATTTTGATCTAAAGCATGATGGGCAGTTGGAGCAGATCTATGGGGAGGTAGCTGTGACAACCTTTAGATCCTATGTGTAGGCAGTGTGACAACTCTATGCCTATCAAATGTTGCATCCCAATAAAGAAAACGTGGTACATAAATATAATGGAATACTACTCAGCCATAAAAAGAAAGAAATAATGCCATTTGCAGAAACATGGACGCAACTAGAGATTATCATACTAAGTGAAGTAAGTCAGAAAGACAAATTCCATATGATATCACTTACATGTGGAATCCAAAATATGGCACAAATGAATGTATCTAAAAAACAGAAATAGACTCACAGACCTAGAGAACTGACTTGTGATTATCAAGGGATGGGGGTGGGGCAGGAGAAGGAGATGGAGAGGGATGGACTGGGAGTTTGGGATTCATAGATGCAACCTATTAATATTACATTTCAGTTCAGTTCAGTTCAGTCACTCAGTCGTGTCCGACTCTTTGCATTTAGAATAGATAATTAACAAGTTCCTACTGTATAGTACAGGGAACCCTATGCAAGCTCCTGGGATAAACCATAACAGAAAAGAATGTATATATGTGTACAACTGAGTCACTTTGTTTTTCAGCAGAAATCAGCACAACATTGTAAATCAACTATAACAAAAAATAAATAAAAATTTTAAGAAAATGTTTCATCCCAAGGTACTTGACACTGTTCTAGCAAAAGTATCTAATAAACAAGGTTGTCTGAGCCTGGTGTTATTGAGTCCTGGCTCATTTGTACCAACTTCAAAGGCAGGGATAATCAAGGGAGCAATCAGAAGAGAATTTTTTTCAAAGCAAATGATGAAAACTACAGAGATAAGTGTTACCTTGGTGAGTTTCAAGAAAAATAATTTCACTTTTGAAAACCAAGTTTATCTTAAATACTAACGTTGGTAAGAAATAAAACATGTATCTTTAAAACTGGATGCCAAAAATTTGATAGCTGGCAGTATCTGTGATAGAAAACAATAGAAAGAATGAAAGACATATATAGAAAGAAATATGCCCAGCCAGCTCAAAACCTGAATAGTTCTGTGATATAGACCTAATGTGGCTTCCAGCTCAAAACCTGAATAGTTCTGTGATATAGACCTTCCTAATGTAGTCACAGATTTTTACAAAGAATTTCCAATTAAAATTTTAAAACTATTTTAGAGATTTGATTTTGGATTAAATTATCTGGAAAAGTTAATCAATTGCTAATTATATGCCAATTCACAAGATGGTTATAACTTTACAGTACAGAGAACTCTGATTCTTCTCTTTCATGGTCTATTTATCCAGTGAAAACTCTTTGGGATTGGATGTCAAAAGATCTTGACTTGAGAACTATCTCCACCATTCAGGGGTGAGTGGATTCTAATAATTGCTTTCCTTTTTATAGAAAATGATAAAAACTTAGTGTAGAAAATCTGAAAAATGCAAGACTGCAAAACAAAAACTTTTGCAGTTCTAATGCTATATTTATTTTTATATATTTTTCAAAATTCAAAATGCCTGTAAATTCATTATTATTAATAAATTAATATAAAGTTAGTGATATTTCACTATCTTTGACCTACAAGTATGAACATTTAATACTGTTCAACAAGATACAGTAGACTTATTAGTTATATTAAGTGCAACATTTTCATCATCTGTGTCTAAGAGCTTGGGCACTGTATTCCAAGACATCAGGTTTTAATTTGAGCTGTGCACTGACTTGCTATATAACTCTGGACAATTTTCTCTAAGATTTAGTTTCCTTATTTATAAAATGTGATAGAGATGGCCGTCACTTTGCAAGTTTTGTGAAGAATCTTAAAGGGATTAGGCAAACATTCCTTAGCACTGTACCTTGCATTCACTCACTCATTTCTTCAACAAATGTCTGCTGAGTTCATGCTATGTTCCAGTCGCTGTACTAGGCATTGAGAAACAAGGCTGATGCAGTTGACAGTCAAAAGATTCTACAAAGTGATTGTCACCATAATAAGCATTAAAATGTTAGGCGAAGATATAACTGGGGTACACATCTGGTCTGAAGTGACCCTGAGGATCAGCAAATGCTTTCCTGAGAAAATAACATTTAGTCCAGAACCTGAAGGAACAGTAGTCAAGCAAAGAGATGAATCAGGACCATTCAGAGAGGGCCCTGAGATGGATAGAAGCTTTGTGCAGTGGAGTATTCAGGTTTGGGATTCAGAGATATGTTTCTATAATTACAGTCATACATACTATGCCTTTGTATATCTTGCTTTTATTCACATTATTAACCTGTGAACATTCTCTATGTTATTAGAAAACATGATTTGCAATAGTTGTTTAATGCTCATCATGAAGATAATAAACTTAAGTATTTTCCGATTAATCATCTGATTTAAGTTCCTTGTATTTTTTAAAGAAATGCTAAGCTAAAAGCTCATATTTACTTCAGATTATTTTCTAACAATGACATATCGGGTCAAAGGGAAAATATTGTCAATTTTGCCAAAATTTAATTTATTTAAAAGAGTAAGCATTCACATTTTGAAAAGCAGCCATTCACTTGGTTTCCTTAACTTGACTCTTTGTTAACTTTAGTTTTGAGTCTTTAATAATATCTGTATAACAATAATATTAATAATAGGGTTATGATAATCCATTGAGGCATTTCACATGAAAGTGTCATCTGTATAGAAAAGTATACTAAGAGGTTAGTTATTCTGTTCATCAGTGTTGTTAATTATTATTGGCCAAGTATATTAACACAGAAACAATCATTCTAAGCTACTATGACTAATAATACTTATTAAGATCTTCGACTATTTAATCCTGCAATAGATGTCATTAAGATAAAATTTTAACACAAATATCTGCTCTATACTTAGTTTTAAAAATATTACCTACCTTCTATTTAAATACAATAACTTTCCTTAGTTTTAAAGAAAGTAGATCCATCATTGATAAACCCAGCTTTACATCAATGATACTGAACTTTAGTGAAAAGCTGCAGACTACGTGCTTTTTAGAGAGAATAAAAGACGAGTAACCTGAACAATTTAGACTGTGAGGCCACTTGGTGAGATGCAGGGGGCAGTGTAACAAAAGCTGAGGAAGGAAATGGTTGAACTCAAAGTGTCTGAGCAGGGAGGGAAGGGCCTCGCAGCAGCCAGAACGTCCCTGGGCAAAAGAGGTGGATAGTTTTAACAAGAGAACACCTCTGCTTACTTTGTTAATAAGACTGTTCAAAGGAAAGATGCTGAACGCTGAGCCATCAAAACCACTTCAAGAATTACACTTGTGTCGGAAAGAGAAAATGAGCTTGTCTTGACTAAGACAGAATTAGGGAAATTTGTATCTGTTCTAATTGAAATAAAGGAATAAATATTTTAATCAATTAACACACTACGTTTAGAAACAAAATCAATTTCATACTTATTTTAGTAAAATGTTAACACGATAAACAATTGAAATGTTATCATTTTATCATAACATATCATTTCAAATTTTGGGTTATAACTCAGCCTGTGCCTGTTTGGTTCACTTGTCACTGTAGTCAGAAGTGTTCCGTCATCCCTCCTGAATGCCCAGTCACTAATGAACACTCTGCTACTTAGTCAAAAACAGAAAAAGCAATCAGATTAAAATTATAACTAGAATATGAAAAATCAATTGGGAATAACTTCAAAATGGAAAACAATAATAAAATGATGATCTAAATCTATTAGAAACACTGTCACTCTTACAGAGAGAATTAAAATATGAGCGTTTCAAACTGTATAGTTTAAAATTCAAACGTTTTTGATGGGAAACAGGAAGAATGATCACTAGCACAGCAATATCTCAAAGAATATAAACTTACCAGCATTCTCATGTATTTAGCAAGCATATAAGGTGCTCAGAAAAGGCAGCGAAAAGGAAAACAGCTCTAATACATATTATCTCTTTCAAGATTAACACAAGAAGGTCACTTTAAAACCCTCCCAAATTTCCAGATAACACTTGATTTCTTCTAGGTGAGTGGCTAATTTGTCTGCTCTTCAATAACTGCAGTACGACTGTGAAATGTCCTTTAATCTCCTTCTTGTTCTGGAAGGCATTTACGTCACACTGCAGAGTATCAAGTAGGGAATTCTGAGGTTAAGATTTTACCTTTGAAAGTACCCACTTACAATTTGATCATCTTGAAAATATTGTCACATTGCTCTTTGAGAGTCCAGATTGTTCTAGTTTTTAATCAATATCATATTGTTAGTCAAGTCTATGTAAAAAGGCTGTCTGAACATGTCCAACAAGATTCACTTAATTTTACTCAAAAATTTAGTGATTTTATTCAAAAATCACATGAACAAAGGTGCAAGTAAACAGACTGGGTTCATGTTAGGTGGTGAAAACATGAGTATGTGCGATTCAGAGGCATAGAAAGTCGATATCACATACTTTTTGTTGTCCTGGCACTTTTTGGTTTTTATTTTTGGATGTTTCCAAAAGTTAAAATTTTCATTAAAAATTCACATGTACAATTTTTATCAAAACATAAACAATACTGAGTTTAAATGTCCCTGCGGACAGTCTCCAGGAAATCCCATTAAGGCTGTGTGTTGTGTGTGTGTGTTTAGTCTCTCAGTCATGTCCCACTCTTTTCACTGTAGCTCAGCAGGCTCCTCTCCATGGGATTTTTCAAGCAAGAATGCCGGAGTGGGTTGCCACTTTCCTCTCCAGGGGATCTTCCCAACTCAGGGGTCGAACCCACATCTCCTGTGTCTCCAGCATCGCAGATGGATTCTTTACCTGCTGAGCCATAAGGCTGTGCTCCCATAATGGCACATGTGTTCTCCTGAGGTGCTCTCTCATTGCGTCATTAGCTTCTACGCATCCCCCTACTCCAGCTAGTACCTATCAGAATTAGAGATAGCAACTCTTCAAATATATAAAAATCATGATATAATGAAGAACAGGTATATCCATAATAACAATGCTAACATCCAAGGAAGGAGAGGTTTTCCTGGCTATCACAGAGATATCCATAGAGTTGGACCTTGAAGAAAGTGGAATTGTGACTGTGGAAAGAGGGCAGATGGGCATTCCCTCTGCAAAAGCCTGGAATGCAAGGCAGTGGTGATCTGTGTGTTTGATTCTAGCAGAGGAATTGAAACAAATGAATCATAAAAATGTTACAGGTGGGAGGAATTCCAGATGTAATCTAGTCCAGGGGCTTTTCAAATCTTTACCTTCTGGAAGTATTTTCCAAGCTAATTTCAAGCATGTAACCATAGGTAAAATACAAAGTTTTTAGGAGACTAAAGCACTCCTGATCTGTAGGACTTGGCAGAACACGGAAAATCAACACCTTACTTCCATCCCCCATGAGAAAGGAGATCCAGAGAAATGAAGTAACTCACTCAAGCTCATTACGAGGTTTTGAGAACAAGCATCCTTTACTTACTTTGCAGTGATGTGTATAACTCGATGAATTACCTCAGCTATATTTTCCGGCAGGGTTCAGGAAAAATAAGGTAAAATATCATTCAAATATCATACTTCAATTTGAAAAAATTAATGATGGACAATTTTTACATCCACCTGAATTTTGTTTGATTTTAAATCTACCTTTATAATCCCCTCTTAATTTGATTGCTGAAAATGATTTTTTAATATAAAACTGAAAATCAGATAGAAGACCTATACTTGCTTTCAAAGTACAGTCACGCTGCAGGATTTGGCCTGTTTTGCTGTTTGAAACTTTCAACATTCATTCATGGCTCCATCATGGTTGCACAGCTGAGCAATCAAAATGTGGCACTGTGCTCAAAGAAGTGGAGATTATTTTCCGCAAACTTTAATTTCACTGTACATATTTGACACTTATCAAATAACCTAGGAAAACATTGTGTTGTTATTAATTGTGGAAAATCACTTTTCATTATTTAGATTAATAAAGTAAAAATTGCCTTATATATTACGTAGATCAATGGACAGCAAGGAGATCAAACCAGTCAATCCTAAAGTTAATCAACCCTGAATATTCAATGGAAGGATTGATGCTGAAGCTGAAACTCCAACACTCTGGCCACCTGATAAGAGCCAACTCAAGAGAAAAGACCTTGATGCTGGGAAAGATTAAGGACAGGGAGGAGAAGGTGGAGACAGAGGATGAGATGGTTGGATGGCATCATCGAATTAATGGACATGAGTTTGAGCAAGTTCCGGGAATTGGTGATGGACAGAGAAGCCTGCTGTGCTGCAGCCCACAGGGTTGCAAAGAGTCAGACAGGACTGAGTGACTGAACAACAAGGCAGTTAAGCATGCATTCACTAGAAATTACACTGCTTTCAAATTCCACAGTATTTTTGCAAAAATAAAACCCTTATCTAAGCACCAAAAAAAAAAAAAAACTAAAAAGAATATTAGGAATTGAAAAGAGTATTTTTAATGTTTCTCAGTTTATTGTAATATGTTCTTTCACATCTGCATTCGTGATAGCTAAACAAACATAGACTATTTGTCATATTTTGTTATCTAGTTTCTGAATCAAAATATTCATTCAACAAAAAAGTACTCATACATGTACAACTATTTCTTTACACAAAACATACACATACCTAAAGTCATTAAAAACAAGTGATGGAGCCTCGTTGATGACATAGGCTGGTATTATTTTTTAGACAGACCTTATCTCTATTATTGGGCTTCCCTTGTGGCTCAGCGGGTAAAGAATCAGCCTGCAATGCGGGAGACCTGAGTTCGATCCCTGGGTTGGGAAGATCCCCTGGAGAAGGGAAAGGCTACCCACTCCAGTATTCTGGCCTGGAGAATCCCATGAACTGTGTAGTCCATGGGGTTGCAAAGAGTCGGACACGACTGAGCGACTTTCACTTCACTTCACTTATCTCTATTATTTACTGTGCCGTCAATAAATGTACAGCTCTAAACAATCTCCTTAAGTTCAAATTCTGGTTCCACCACTTGCGTGACCTCAGGGAAATATACCCAAATTCTTTTTGCCTCTATCTCCCCCTGTATATGAAAGGAACAACATCCAAATATAACTGAGCAGTAAATATATTAACATATGTGAACTGCTTAGTGTGGCAGCTGACATCTTTAAAACAGTGTGAGTTATTACTATTCGTCTGAAACTATAAACAATGAAAAATTCATACATGTTCTTCTTTCAAAGGTTCTTCTTTCTGGATGTTTAGAAGAACATCCAGCCAGTCTACATGAATTATAAAACTGTAAAGATTGTAGATTAAAAAAAATCTTAAAGAAATGCTTAAACCACCATACAATGTTATTTTTCCCCCTCCTTGCTTTCTTAGAGGGGGAAAAATCTGAATTTCTGACACCTCTTGAAATATAATCTTTAGTTCACGGTAGAATTGCATATCTGGATAAAAGAGATAGAAAGTATCAGAAACTGATGAACAGTCCACAGAAGAGACTACACAAACATTATCCTCTTCTAAAGACAGAGCACCTGATTCTATATAGTCTGCATTTGAAAACTGCATTATCAGTGAAATATGCAAGAAAAAAAAGGCTTGACTTCATCCAGTGCAGCCTGCTTTTTAGGTGCATGAATCTGCTGACTGTTCAAGGACAATCATTTCTATTTCTTTTAGGTAAAAACAATCATTTGCCTTCATTCATGAGAAAAGCTGGGAGATATAATCTAAGAGGTGGACTTATCTCCTAATAGGGGTTGTAGCTTGGAAAGAGACAATTTAGAGAGTTGCATTTGAAAGGAAAATACTGTGCTTAACAGACACTGAGGGATAATTCTGCGCTGTGCATTTTGCAAAGCCTTTTTCTCATTTAATCCTAACCAGATTTTATACAGTGATGGGTTATTGTCCTCAGTTCTACAAATAAGAAAACAGACTCAAAAGGGTACAGTAACTTGAGGAAAGATATAGACTATTCACAATACTAAGATCCTAACCTAAATTTATCTGGTACCAAAATAGATTCTCACATCACCACACCACATTTGGAAATTCTAGAGTCTAATAAGCCACATTATTTAATTTTTAGAGTGAATTCATAGCTCCTACATTCCCAGACTCAGCATCCAGCTCTTGCTTTAGCTATGAGTTTCATTGTCTTCACTGAAAGAAATATATATGTTAGAAACTCTACTGTGTAAGCTGAGAAGGCAATGGCAAGCCACTCCAGTACTCTTGCCTAGAAAATCCCATGGATAGAGGAGCCTGGTAGGCTGCAGTCTGTGGGGTCGCTAAGGGTCGGACACGACTGAGAGACTTCACTTTCACTTTTCACTTTCACACATTGGAGAAGGAAATGGCAACCCACTCCAGTGTTCTTGCCTGGAGAATCCCAGGGATGGGGGAGCCTGGTGGGCTTCCGTCTATGTGGTCACACAGAGTCGGACACGACTGAAGTGACTTAGCAGCAGCAGCTACTGTGTAAGACCTGGATTTTGGAATCCATAGCACAAGTTTTAAAACCTTAGAATGCCTGGGAAGTCTCAGTGGAGCTCTAATATCCATGAATTCCTTAAAAGATTTTCATCTTTGTCCTCAGAATCATTTGAATTTCAATATATATTTATGTAAACTCATGAACCATCAGAACATCTTTTAATAATTTTTATAGCAGTGCAAATGGTGATACAAATCAAAATGCAAGGTCTAATGGAAGCATGAACCCTCAGTTTGGTTTCATTTAACTTGGATATTGATCCTGTTTTGAACATTTATATACTCAGAAAATTCTTTTTCTTTCTTGGATATCCATTGCCTTTCTGCCCCATGTACATTATGTTTCCAAATTCAGTCAAGTGGATTAACTGTTCTTCAATTTTTGCATATACAAAGAGACTTGAAGGATTTGATTCTAAATATATATAATGCAATAGGGCATCCCCTGGTGGCACAGTGATAAAAAAATAAAATAAAAAAACACGTGCCAATGCATCTCAATGCAGGAGACACAAGAAATGTGGGTTTGATCACTGGGTTGGGAAGACCCTCTGCAGGAGGAACCCACTCTGGTGTTCTTGCCTGGGAAATCCCATGGATAGAGGAGCCTGACAGGCTACAGTCCATGGAATAGCAAAGAATTGTCCATGACTGAGCAACTGAACATTCACGTGTGCATACATAAAGAAATGTACAATAGTAATAGTACTTCTCTGCTCCACAGTGTGATTTTAACAAATTTTTTAGCACTGAAAGTCCCTGGTTCAAAAAATTAACCTAAAAATCCTTTCAAAATGTAATAGCTGGCTTTGACCTCAAGGAACATATGCACATATCAAGTCAGGTGGCTTCCTTTTCAATTTCAGGACAATCTTAAAAGACAAAATTTATAAGATTCTTGAAGTTTAACCTGGCAAACAGTTCTGTTTTACCTTACAAACCCTAGTAAAGGTATTATCAGCAAAACTGACAAGGTGTTGATAAAGCCAGTAGGTTTGAGGGGGGCTAATTAACTTTATAGCTAAATACAAAGTCTTTAATTTCATTTTGAAATAGATAAGTCAAATTATCAAAAACTACATTAAATAAAACTTTTATGTTTAGTTTTCAAACTAAATCTGCTCATGAATATTAGAAATATTAATACTTTGGTGAAAAAAGTGAAAGTGTTAGTTGCTCAGCCGTGTTACTTGTAGCATACCACTTTTGTTATGTATTAATACTTTGGTGGGGGTCACTTACTCCTCACCCCTTATGTTTCTGTGAAACTGAATTTGCCTCCTTATTGCAGGCCAGGAGAAAAGGTGAAGGGACTTAACTGGTAGGCAAATTTGGGAAGAATAATCAGGGGTGTATAGCCCCAGTCATGCCCTCTTTTGGGGGAGCAAGCTGCCTACAACTTTCCATAGAGGGTCACACAGAAAGGAATTCCTACTATCTGAATTCTTGATAAACTATGACATGAATAAATTATAGTATATATAAAACAGCAAAGACAAATTTAAAAAATTATGCTCCAATATGTTGCTGCTGCTGCTGCTAAGTCACTTCAGTCGTGTCCAACTCTGTGTGACCGCATAGACGGAAGCCCACCAGGCTCCCCTGTCCCTGGGATTCTCCAGGCAAGAACACTGGAGTGGGTTGCCATTTCCTTCTCCAATATGTTATCTTCTCACAAATCCTAAAACACATAACCAGGTTAATTTTGCCAATGAGTTCAGCCTAACAAGTGTAAAAAATCCATAAGCCCAATATTGATGTTGATAATAAGATATATACTCAAACTCAGAAGCTGAAAAATTTGCATTAGAAACTAAAGGTAAATTAGAAAGTCACACACAAAGTGCCAGCTGTATATGCTTAACACATATTTTAGTTTCTATTCTACAATAAAAATTGTATTTCTACAGTTTACTGTAAATGAAAAATAAGACTGGGAACTGGGTATTACCTTCTTGGCACTTTACAATAAAAACAATAAATGAATAAATAAAAAACCTCATTGAAGCTGTAGGTTTCCAGTGCTCATCAATATAACTGATCCATGAGCCATTAGTGGGTCATAAAATAAGAAAGCTCAATAAAATAATCATAATCTCACATGTTTATTTAGTTCTGAGACTTAAATGATGGACCTTTGTACCTGACCATGCCTAGAGACAGTTTCATTATATATACACACACACACAAATGCACACACAAACATGCTTATGCTCATGGTCTCTCTTTTAACTGTGTAAACTCACATACACACATGTTCATGGGACATCTATAAATACATCATAGCTTTTCTTTCATAAAGAACAAAGGGCTGTCGTTTAGTTTTCTTTTAAAAATAAATGGTTTAATGTTTATGGATTTTATTTGTTTAATTTTATGGATTTAATTTTTAAATGGATGCTATTTAAATTATAATGTATAATTCTTGACCTCTGAATTGACTCTGAATGGCAGATAAACCCACAAAAGAAAGTTTTGTCTTAGGTGAACATAATTGGACGCTTTATAATTATACTTCTAGCACTCTGAACTTGTTTCAACATTATCGAGTTCTTTTAAGTAGGTTTTCAGGACATGAAATCCAAGATTTTCATATGATACTCAGTCTTCTTTCTAACTTCCTAACTGGCACACAACATGGTATATATAATTATAATTTCTCAAGTAACAGAAGAGTTTAAGACAAGTTGACGGTGAATCAGGACAAGCTTCTTACAAAGAAAATTAAATATCTTTACACAATTAAAAGATGTCTCTTTTTAGTAACACAAAATTATTAGGCTAATGCCACATCGTGACTTAAACTGTTTTCCCTGGCTAATCTTCAACTCATAAAAAGCAACGCTTATTGACTTTCTTCAAGTTTCTCTTATCCACAAACAGTAACTGCTCCCATCCCTCTGGTCTTAATCATTAGATTTCAGAAAAAAAGGAAGTATCTCCCTTTGCAGGTACTCTCTTTCACTAGAATTTTGGTTCTTCTTTAGATTCATTTCTAATCTGTATCTAGAGGCCTTTTCTGTTGACTCACCCTAGTTGACCACAAAGATTTTCATCTCCTCCCTACCTTAACAAAAACCTTTGTAACTCTATTATCCTATTTTTTTGTCCTTAACATTTTTTTTTCCTCAGACAGAAGTTCTAAGAAATTGTTTACTATTTGGGTTCCATTTAATCATCACCTGCTCACTCGGTTTTAACCTCTTTCCACCCTCGTCATGCCAAGAAACTTTTCCTTTACGGTTGCCACCAGTCAAGGCCACAATTTCCTTAGCCTGTGCTGACTTTTTCACACAGTCCTCAATCTGGTCTTTCCAATTCCAATTCAATTTACTCTTATCTGACAGATTAATCTTTCTAATGTGTAGTTTGGTTAAGTCTTCTTAATGTTGAGACAGTGGAGGACATAAGATTCTTAATGATTTTGCAATAGCTAAAGATCCAGGAATTGATGCTTTTGAACTGATCTTATTGGAGAAAACTCTTGACAGTCCCTTGGACTACAAGGAGCTCAAACCAGTCAACCCTAAAGGAGATCAGCCCTCAACCCCGAATATTCACTGGAAGGACTGATGATGAAGCTGAAACTCTAATACTTTGGCCACCTGATGCAAAGAACTGACTCCATGGAAAAAACCCTGATGCTGGGGAAGACTGAAGGCAGGAGCAGAAGGGGACGACAGAGGATAAGATAGTTGGATGACATTATTGACTCGATGGACATGAGTTTGAGCAAGCTCCAGTGACTGGTGATGGACAGGGAAGCCTGGTGTGCTACAGTCCAGGGGTCGCAAAGAGTCAGACACAACTGAGCAACTGAATTGAACTGAACTGAAAGAATCAGGTGTATGTTTCTTCCCCTAAATAAGCTTTATCATGATTTACTATTCTTAACACTTTTGTTTAGCAAAACCATTAAAATTCTATAAAGCATTCATGTATCTTCCTCAAACTTTACCATCCCCTTTATATAAGACAGTATCTTTCAAACATCTTTAACTATGACCTACAGTGAAACAGACATTTTAAGTTGTGACCAAGTATATACAAAATTATACACATGTATTTTATATCAGTATCACATAAATCTACACAATTTTCAGGACATAATGACACTCTGTAACTTTGTATAGGTAAATCATGATCCATTAAACTTATTTCATCACCCAGTAATGAAGTACAACCCACTGTTTAAACACCCTGGTCAAGATCATCTAAATCTTTGCCCTTTTTCTAGATTTGATTCAATTGTATACTTCATTAAGGCATTCATTCATTCCATTCAAGATGACAAGTAGTAATCCCAGTTCCAAGTCAGGCATTTCTGCATGCACTGGGAACAAAATTACAATGAGCAAACAAGTCCCCCCACCCCACCTCAGGGAGGTTGCCATGTCCATCCTCAAAGGATAACAAAGTATTTACCTATTCTAACCATTTCACAGCTATATCATGCACTTTTATATTTCCTCATCTTTTATATCTAAATCCCATCTCCAAAAGTAGACAGTGATATCCTTCTAGAGAAGAATCTTAATTATGAATATTGCCTTCTGGACCATCACAAGGTAAGGGGAACAATACAGTAAGGGCAAAAAACCAACAGAGTACAATCCTTAGCTCATCACTTACCGGTCTGCAAGTTCAGGCCAATCACTCAACTTCTCTCAAATGCAGTTTTCTCATCTGTAAAATGAGAGGGTGGAGCCACATAAGCAGTTTTCGAATTTTACTGCACAAAATCTTTAGGACTCAGTGGAGATTCCAAAACGTGACAATAAAGGGTCTTTACTCAGAGGAGAGGATCCCCATCTCCTGCATCAAGCAGAGCTTACAATTTTTAGAGTCTTGATGCTTTAAAAGAAAAGTCAGTTTGCTAAACCCCAAGATTTTGCAATCATGTGCTCATCTTGTCCATAGTTCAAGGAAGAATAAGCTAGGAAGAAAAGAGGGACTGTTTTAGGAAGAAAGGAGAGAAGAGAAAATAGTTTTAATAGAGGGTAAACTACTATGTTTCAGGAACTATGTTAGGATTGGTATAAATGCTACCCTATTTATTTCTATTCAACAATTTCACAAGGTAGGGATTTATTGGAGAAGGCAATAGCACCCCACTCCAGTACTCTTGCCTGGAAAATCCCATGGATGGAGGAGCCTGGTAGGCTGCAGTCCATAGGGTCGCTAAGAGTCAGACACGACTGGGCGACTTCACTTTCACTTTTCACTTTCATGCATTGGAGAAGGAAATGGCAACCTACTCCACTGTTCTTGCCTGGAGAATCCCAGGGACAGGGGAGCCTGGTGGGCTGCCGTCTTTGGGGTCGCTCAGAGTCGGTCACAACTGAAGCGACTTAACAGCAGCAGCAGCAGGGATTTATTAGTCCCCTTTTACACACAAGGAAAATGAAGTTCAGAAAGGTCAGATAACTTGATCAAGTACCTAATATAGAAACAGTGAGACCAAAATCTATTCTTTTTCCATCATTTCAAGTTTCCCTTAAAAGAAGCTAACACAGATATTACATTTGCTTTTTAAGTGATCCAACTAGTCCATTCTAAAGGAGATCAGTCCTGGGTGTTCATTGGAAGGACTGATGCTAAAGCTGAAACTCCAACACTTTGGCCACCTCATGGGACGAGCTGACTCACTGGAAAAGACTCTGATGCTGGGAGGGATTGGGGGCAGGAGGAGACGGGGACGACAGAGAATGAGATGGCTGGATGGCATCACCAACTTGAAGGACATGAGTTTGAGAGAACTCCGGGAGTTGGTGATGGACAGGGAGGCCTGGCATGCTGTGATTCATGCGGTCGCAAAGATTCAGACACTACTGAGCAACTGAGCCGAACTGAACTGAACTGAAAAACTTTCTTTAGATTTCAGCTGACCGGATCCTCACAACTTTGAGGAATATACTTCAGCATTATCCTTATTTTGCCGATTAGGAAATCATGCTTCAGAGGAATGAAAGTGATCTGCTTAAAACTGAATTCAACGGGGGCAAAGATGGAATGAAATAGTTGAATTCATATTCTGTGCTCTTTCCATACACCAAATTGCCTCCTTTAAAAGAAACAGAAATAGGGAAATAATAAGAGGGAAGGAGGCAGAAAGGATGGGACAGGTGGAGAATTATAACAATTCAACTGCTTACTTAAGACGGCTAGTGAATCAGATAATTTAATGGAAAGCACCTTGAAAAATCTGAATCTCTGTATCAATGTGTCATCTTTATTAACTATTCATACAATGTGCATTAAAGGTGACATTTTATATGTTGGTAAAACTCCATGTGGTAATTGCAAATATATAACAGCTATATAATGAATTAATTACTTAGATATACAATAGAAACTCATATAAAAAGAGGGACAATCTGACACTCTGGAGATTATGATACAAGAATTGGTTACCTATGCTTGCTTTCTCTTCATGATATACAGTCCATACTGGCAGTAGAATAATTCAAATTTTCAATTTTTCTTGAATTTCATCACAAACTCAATCAAAGCATGAAAGTCAGTATTTTAATATCCTTGCACCATGTGAAAAATAATAGCATGCTCTACTACCTGAACTCTTAGAGCATTTTTTATTTTGATTGTCTTCCCATTATACTGAGAGACTGTCAGGACTTTATCGGGAAGATCATCCAAACAAACTAGAACATTATTAAGGTTCCAGCAGTGCAGTAACTCACTGAATGTATGAGTGATTAAAAGCCATACAGTTGTGACAAGGACCATAAGGAGATCAGACAAAGATGCTACATGTATTTAAAAGGAAAAAAAGAGAACTAGAATGATTTAACCCCTTGTCTCTTCTACCAGTACTAAAGCTGCAGTATTATTTGATCAATATTTAAAGCCTTGTGTGACTGGATTCCTTAGAGCAAACAATTTCCAAAGGTCAAAACAGGAAAATGCAATTAGCACAGAATTACAGCATACCTCCTGGCTTGTCAAGTTGCCAGCATTCCAAAAATCATATTTAACATACAACATGATGCTCTGACATTAGTAAAATATTATTTTTTGTAATTTATCACTGACTACATTACACTTTTTTATTTCATTGAATTATTTGAACTTAGAAATATATTCCCATTTCATTTGACATTCAGAAACCCATTAACTAAATACTTCCTACTTGCCAGACACTGCATTGTTCATGGGAAATACAGTGGAAACAGAGAATAGATGCTCTTTGGAGGAACGAACAATTCAGGGTAAGAGAGAAAGAGCTAAATTAATTTTTAAAATAGAGTATAATTGAAAAAATGACTATGCCATATAGTTACATAAACCAATCTTTAAAAACAAACATAGTACCAAAATGTTAACTGTATTTTCTTAAGCAGAGAACAGTGATTATTATAGACTTTATTTTCTTCTTTACATAAATATATGTCACTTCATTTTTCTAGAATCTTTTTTCTTAATACTTTTATAATCTAAAGAATCCAAGAAAGAAATTCTTTAATGGATATTTGGGTAGAATGCTATGAAAACCCCAGAAGACACATGACTGTGAGTCAGGCAAAGCCTGAGGGCAAAAAGTGAAAGTGAAGTTGCTCAGTCATGTCCGACTCTTTGCCACCCCATGGACTGTAGCCTACCATGCTCCTCCGATCAAGGGATTCTCCAGGCAAGCGTACTGGAGTGGGTTGCCATTTCTTTCTCCAGCAGAGCAGAGCAGAAGTGACATCTAAACTGGTTCTGGAAGGTGAATTGGGGTTTACTAAGTGGAAGAGACAGTAGATGATGGTCAAGGACATGAGAGAGGTGGGAAATGGCAACCCACTCCAGTGTTCTTGCCTGGAAAATTCCATGGACTGAGGAGCCTTTGTGACCCTTTTCCATGGGTCCCAAAGGGTCAGACACGACTAAACTGAGCATACACAAGTGGAGGAGACAGTAGATGATGGTCAAAGACATGAGAGAATCATCTGGAAGGTTTGGAAGTCAGTATTCCACATAGTTTGAGTGGCAGATAGAGGAGAGGAGGTGGAAGCTGTAGGTTCCCCAGGTAAGAGATCAAATTCTAAAGAGCTGTATGTATGCAGATGCTATCCTAGAAACCTTCAGATTTCAGTCAATTCAGAGCCAGGGTCCTAGCAGTTGAGGCCTCCAAATGTGGGACACTCTCAGATTCTTTTCTGTAAAGTGCTTTGGGCACCAAACATCTGTGAGGAAAAACTCTTGGTTAAAGAGGAAAACTTCAAATGGAGTAAAAATGGAGTGAGGGGATTTGAAAGGTGCACTGAGTTGGAACCAACAGGATCTGTTCACCAGGGATGCTAAAGAAGAAAAACTTAAAGATCACAGAGAGATCTGGTGATGGGAAATCAAAGACAAATAATTAATATAAATGAAGAACTGATGAAATAACAGCACATACTGAGGATAAGGTCTCTAAAGAATAATGGTTGGACAATTTGAAACACAGATGTTATATTCATGAGACAGTCTGAAGACCTTTCCCATCTGATTTTCACCACTACTAAGGTAAAGTGACTAAGCAGTAAAGGGCTTCCCTGGTGGCTCAGCAGTAAAGCATCCACCCGCCAAGGCAGGAGACATGGGCTCAGTCTGTAGGTCGGGAAGATACCCTGGATAAGGAAATGACAACCCATTCCAGTATTCTTCCCTGGAAAATTACATGGTCAGAGAACACAGTCTACAGTCCACAGGGTTTACAAAAGAGTCGGACACGATTTAGTGACTAAACAACAGCAAAAGAAAATAAGTAACACTTTTAATCTTGTAAATAAAACTCTTTAAAAAGACTTGTGAAGTTTCTGATAACAGCAAAATAAACAAAAAAGCATATGAATCAAGAATACTTCTATTTCTATTCATAAACTTTCCTCCTGATATAAATTGGATTATTGTCCCAGTTATTCAGTTTCTTACATTAGGATCTTACACCCTGTGCTGTTTCACAGTGTCTCCCACTGTGGGGGAGATATACTTCCTCACACCACTCATATTGGACTTGCCCATGCAATTGCTTTGACTAATAGAATGTTAGTGAACATGGTGTAACAGAAACTTTAATTGATGGCATGGCTTGGCTTGCTCTCTCCTCTACCTATGATCTGCCACAAAAAGAAAACATGCAACTCTTCTACTGCTCCTTCAGCCTGAACCTCAGGGCTGAAACCTAACCAGAAGCCTGAAGTGTACACTTAACTCAAGGGAGCCTCGCCTAGATCAGCCACTTTACACCCCCTGGAGTGTGAAAATATACAAAATATCAATAAATCAATGAGCATTTTATGATTTTGTACTGTAATAGCAGCTGATTAGTACAGCTTTTCCTTTCAGTTCAGTTCAATCACTCAGTCATGTCCGACTCTTTGCGACCCCATGAATCACAGCACGCCAGGACCCCTGTCCATCACCAACTCCGGAGTTCACTCAAACTCATGTCCATCGAGTCGGTGATGCCATCCAGCCATCTCATTCTCTGTTGTCCCCGTCTCCTCCCACCCCCAATCCCTCCCAGCATCAGACTCTTTTCCAGTGAGTCAACTCGTCACATGAGGTGGCCAAAGTATTGTAGTTTCAGCTTTAGCATCAGTCCTTCTGATGAACACCCAGGATTGATCTCCTCTAGAACGGACTGGTTGGATCTCCTTGCAGTCCAAGGGACTCTCAAGGGTCTTCTCCAACACCAGAGTTCAAAAGCATCAATTCTTCGGCGCTCAGCTTTCTTCACAGTCCAACTCTCACATCCATACATGACCACGGGAAAAACCATAGCCTTGACTAGATAGACCTTGGTTGGCAAAGTAATGTCTCTGCTTTTTAATATGCTATCTAGGTTGGTCATAACTTTCCTTCCAAGGAGTAAGCGTCTTTTAATTTCATGGCTGCAATCAGCATCTGCAGTGATTTTGGAGCCCAAAAAAATAAAGTCTGACACTGTTTCCACTGTTTTTCCATCTACTTCCCATGAAGTGATGGGACCAGATGCCATGATCTTTGTTTTCTGAATGTAGAGCTTCAAGCCAAACTCTTCACTCTCCTCTTTCACTTTCACCAAGAGGCTTTTTAGTTCCTCTTCACTTTCTGCCATAAGGGTGGTGTCATCTGCATATCTGAGGTTATTGATATTTCTCCCGGCAATCTTGATTCCAGCTTGTGCTTCTTCCAGCCCAGCGTTCCTCATGATGTACTCTGCATAGAAGTTAAATAAGCAGGATGACAATATACAACTTTGACGTACTCCTTTTCCTATTTGGAACCAGTCTGTTGTTCCATGTCCAGTTCTAACTGTTGCTTCCTGACCTGCATACAGGTTTCTCAAGAGGCAGGTCAGGTGGTCTGGTATTCCCATCTCTTTCAGAATTTTCCACAGTTGATTGTGATCCACACAGTCAAAGGCTTTGGCATATTCAATGAAGCAGAAGTAGCTGTTTTTCTGAAACTCTCTTGGTTTCTCCATGATCCAGCAGATGTTGGCTATTTGATCTCTGGTTCCTCTGCCTTTTCTAAAACCAGCTTGAACATCTGGAAGTTCACGGTTCACATATTGCTGAAGCCTGGCTTGGAGAATTTTGAGCATGACTTTACTAGAGTGTGAGATGAGTGCAATTGTGCGGTAGTTTGAGCATTCTTTGGCATTGCCTTTCTTTGGGATTGGAATGAAGACTGACCTTTTCCAGTCTTGTGGCCACTGCTGAGTTTTCCAAATTTGCTGGCATATTGAATGCAGCACTTTCACAGCATCATCTTTCAGGATTTGAAATAGCTCAATTGGAATTCCATCACCTCCACTAGCTTTGTTCGTAGTGATGCTCTCTAAGGCCCCCTTGACTTCACATTCCAAGATGTCTGGCTCCAGGTGAGTGATCACACCATCGTGATTATCTTCATCGTGAAGATCTTTTTTGTACAGTTCTTCTGTGTATTCTTGCCACCTCTTCTTAATATCTTCTGCTTCTGTTAGGTCCATCCCATTTCTGTCCTTTATCGAGCTCATCTTTGCATGAAATGTTCCCTTGATATCTTTAATTTTCTTGAAAAGATCTCTTGATTTTCCTATTCTGTTGTTTTCCTCTATTTCTTTGCATTGATCGCTGAGGAAGGCTTTCTTATCTCTCCTTGCTATTCTTTGGAACTCTGCATTCAAATGCTTATATCTTTCCTTTTCTCCTTTGCTTTTCGCTTCTCTTCTTTTCACAGCTATTTGTAAGGCCTCCTCAGACAGCCATTTTTCTTTTTTGCATTTCTTTTCCGTGGGGATGGTCTTGGTCCCTGTCTCCTGTACAATGTCACAAACCTCCATCCAGAGTTCATCAGTCTCCAAGTAAAGAAAACGAAGGTTTTTTTTTTCTCCCCTTAATATTTTGGTAAAGACTCTGCCTCCAATGTAGAAGACCTGGATTCAATCCCTGGATCAGGAAGATCCCCTGGAGAAGGGAATGGCAATCTACTGTAGAATTCTTGCCTGGAAAATCCCATGGATGGAGAAGTCCGGTGGGCTACAGTCCAAAATGTAGTTTTGACATGACTGAGTGACTAACTAACACACACGTAAAATCATAATATATCTGTTAAGATATATATTATGTGAAACAATCCCATGCAGAAAACCCCAAAAGTTTGAAGATTATACCTGCAGATAAAGGGAAACATCATGTTCATGAATAAGATTACTCAATAAATCAGGGTTTTCACCTCTTTGGAAACTAATCAACAAAGTTATAGCATTTCCAATGAAAATGCAAGCATGATATTTTTGTGACTATCAATAAGCTCATTCTAAGTATTTTTAAGTTCACTCTAAGTATACAGTATTGAAAAGAATAAGAGATAAGAGTAGCTAAGACAGTCTTGAAGACAATATCTTATTTGATTTTATGCATAAATGGTATTTTTTATAGTTTAAAAAATTAATATAAATGTTAAAATATAAAAGTAACAGAACTAGAAAGAGACCTTAGAGATTAAATATACAATAACCAAAACACAAAATGCACCTGAAGACTAAAAAGTAAGCAACAAGATATTTTTTAGGCAAAGATTAAAAGTGGAAAAGGAATAAAATGATGAAATAAAAGACAAGAGATGAAACCTAATCTAGGACATTCAACTAGTAGAGATGAGAATGAGAAAATAAAAACAAAGAAATGGGAAAAAAGAAATCATCAAAGAAAAAACTAGAAAATATCCCCAGATTAAAAAAAGACAATAAGTTTCAAAATTCAACAGGTCTATAGGGATTCGAATGCCATGAGTGAAAAAAAGGCCCACATCCATATCCTTTTGAAATTTGGGGATACTGCATTCTGAGACTGATAGAGAAATGTGTAGAGTTTCACATGGGAAAATTTCAGGGGGAAAAAAACTTCTGAGACTTTAAAGGGAAAAATGAAATAAGGATAAGGTAACAGCAAATTTATAGCAGGAAGCAAAACAAAACACAATTCAGGATAAAAATAAACCTGTAGGAAAAAGTTAAGACCCAGATATAAAGCAAATGTAAATTTGGAATGATGTCAAGCAATGGACTTAAAAAATAGACAAAAAAGAGAGTCTAGGTGGACATGGTGAACTTTTTCCCAAGTGTGTCCTAGGCTTCCTGGCACTGGCCTCTATCTAAGAACACAGCACACTAGTTGTGACTTGGAGTTACACAATGTTTGTGGTGTGCCAACACTGTTTAAAGGGCTTCTCTGATAGCTCACGGAGAAGGCAATGGCAAGCCACTCCAGTACTATTGCCTAGAAAATCCCATGGATGGAGGAGCCTGGTAGGCTGCAGTCCGTGGGGTCGCTAAGGGTCGGACACGACTGAGCGACTTCACTTTCACTTTTCACTTTCCACTTTCACACATTGGAGAAGGAAATGGCAACCCACTCCAGTGTTCTTGCCTGGAGAATCCCAGGGACGGGGGAGCCTGGTGGGCTTCCATCTATGGGGTCACACAGAGTCGGACACGACTGAAGTGACTTAGCAGCAGCAGTAGCAGCTGATAGCTCAGTTGGTAAAGAATCCACCTGAAATGCAGAAGACCCCGGTTTGATTCCTGGGTGGGGAAGATCATTAGAGAAGGGATAGACTACCCACTCCAGTATTCTTGGGCTTCCCTTGTGGCTCAGCTGGTAAAGAATCCACCTGCAATGCAGGAGGCCTGGGTTCAATCCCTGGGTTGGGAAGATCCCCTGGAGAAGGGAAAGGCTAGCCACTCCAGTATTCTGGCCTGAAGAATTCCAGGGTTGCAAAGAGTCAGGGAAGCCCAAGAATACTGGAGTGGGCACCCTATCCCTTCTCCAGCAAATCTTCCCCACCCAGGAATGGAATCGGGGTCTACCAACCGAGCTATCAGGGAAACCGAGAAAGACAGGAATGATCAGCTTTCACTTTCAACACTGCTTACACATTTCCAACATTTAGTCAATATGCTTTAAAAAAAAAAAAAGGCAGTCATAGAAAGAATGTAAATATAAACACCTTGACAATATAAAAGTTAAGCTGACTAAAAACATTAGCCTGAGGGGGAAGGAGAAGTGGAGGACTGGGTAGAAAGTGAACAGTATAGATTTGTTGGAAAAAAAAGAAATAAACGTTTACCTACATTATTTTGAGTTATAAATTAATTGATAGAAAAGCAAAACTAAAAATATAAATGTCAAATATTGAGAAGAGGGACAAGGAAAGGTAGGGTAAGCAAAGTAAGACAGATCCTCAAGTTTCACATCAGAAGTCAACAATATCAGTTCAAAGTTGATGGTCATGTGATCAAGAATTGCAGAGTGGCCTTCCAGAGGAAAACAAATTAAAATCCACAGGTTGGAATTAACCTCTGAGAACATGATTAGAGTGAGGGAATGATAAGGCAAAAACAGTACTTCCGTTAACAGTTCAGTTCAGTTCAGTCACTCAGTCGTGTCCGACTCTTTGCGACCCCATGAATCACAGCACGCCAGGCCTCCCTGTCCATCACCAACTCCCAGAGTTCACTCAAACTCATGTCCATTGAGTCGGTGATGCCATCCAGCCATCTCACTCTCTGTCGTCCCCTTCTCCTCCCGCCCCCAATCTTTCCCAGCATCAGAGTCTTTTCCAGTGAGTCAACTCTTCACATGAGGTGGCCAAAGTACTGGAGTTTCAGCTTTAGCATCAGTCCCTCCAATGAACACCCAGGATTGATCTCCTTTAGAATGAACTGGTTGGATCTCCTTGAAGTCCAAGGGACTCTCATCTTCTCCAACACCACAGTTCAAATGCATCAATTCTTCGGCGATCAGCTTTCTTCACAGTCCAACTCTCATATCCATACATGACCACTGGAAAAACCATAGCCTTGACTAGACGTTATAGCTCTCCTAAAACATGAGATTGTGATTTATCTTAATAAAACATTTTTTTAAAGATTGACACATTTCCCCTGAAACTACTAGCTGTACACTTACAATTACAAACAATAAGAAAACGTCATCTTAAAAAACTAAGTACCTAAAATGGGATGAGATAAAGCTATCATCAGGTTAATGAATTAATTCAAAATGCCCAAATTTAAAATTATAGTAAAAACCAAAGCAGGCTCAATACTAAAAAAAAAAAAAAGAGAGAGAGAGAGAGAATATTGAGCAGCAGCACATTTGTAGACCATTTACCAGCTAACAGTTTAACTAGGCTTCCATATCATTGTTATAAGGGCTTCCCTGGTGGCTCAGATGGTAAAGAGTCTGCTTGCAATGCAGGAGACCTGGGTTCCATCCCAGGGTATGGAAGATCCCCTGGAGAAGGAAATAGCAACCCATTCCAGTATTCTTGCCTGAGAAATCCATGGACAAAGGAACCTGGCAGGCTACAGACCATGGGATCACAGAGTCAGACATGACTGAGCGACTAACACATACACACACACCAGTTGTTATAAGGATAAACTTTGGTATAACTTACCACCATACAATTCCAAAGAAATGGTACTAAGAGATTTGTCTCAGGTTGTACAGGTAGTCAATGATGGAATAGGAATTTTTCTGAAATAAACCACTTCATTATATACATATTATATATTGTATTCATAGTACATAATATATACATATTATATACTATCATCATTTTAGTGATCATTAATCTTGCTGACTATTATTTGGGGCTACTATGTCTCTTGAGAGTCCCTTGGACTGCAAGGAGATCCAACCAGTCCATTCTCAAGGAGATCAGTCCTGGGTGTTCATTGGAAGGACTGACGCTAAAACTGAAACTCCAGTACTTTGGCCACCTCATGCGAAGAGCTGACTCACTGGAAAAGACTCTGATGCTGGGAGGGATTGGGGGCAGGAGGAGAACGGGACGACAGAGAATGAGATGGCTGGATGGCATCACCGACTCAATGGACATGAGTTTGAGTGAACTCCAGGAGTTGGTGATGGACAGAGAGACCTGGCATGCTGTGATTCACGGGGTCGCAAAGAGTTGGACATGACTGAGCGACTGAACTGAACTGAAGTTACAATATCAAAGTATTAATTTTAAAATACTGCAGTACATTTATCTAGATCTACTTTAGCTTCCATGGTAAGCAAGATAATGACCTTTTGAAGACACTCTAATCCCTGGAAGCTATATTACCTTACATGGCAAAGCGATTGCAGATGTGATGTGTGTCAGTTTCTCAGTAGTGCCCAACTCTTTGTGACCCCATGGACTGTAGCCTACCAGGCTCATCTGTCAATGGGATTCCCAGGCAAGAATACTGGAATGATTTGCCATTCCCTCCTCCAGATCTTTCAACCCAGGGATCGAACCCAGTTCTCCTGCACTGCAGGCAGATTCTTTACCATCTGAACCACCAGGGAAGCCCTTGTGAAGCAGAAATGATGAAGAATCTTTAAATAAAGAGATTATCCTAGATAATCTGGGTGGGCCCAATGTAGTTATAAGACTTCTTTTTAAAAATCTTTATTTTATTTTGGAATATAACCAGTTATCAATGTTGTTTCAGGTGAACAACAAAGGGACTCAGCCATATATGTACCTATTCTCCCCAAAACTCCCCCCCACAATGTCCTATATAGTAGGAACTTGTTGGTTACCCATTCTAAATATACCAGTGTACATGTCGATCCCAAACTCCCTAAATATCCCTTCTCCCTATTCTTCCCCCCAGCAACCATAAGTTTGTTCTCTATGAGTCTGCTTCTATTTCATAAATAAGTGTATTTGTATCATTTCTTTTTAGATTCCACATATAAGTGATATCATATGGTATTTCTCCTTCTCTGTCTGACTTCATTCAGCATGACATTCTCTATGTGCACCCATTTTGCTTCAAATGGCATTATTTCATCTTTTTAATGCCAGAGTAATAGTCCGAGAGTTATTAAAACATGGGACAGGGAGACAAGAGAGTCAGAAAAGAAGATGCAATGACAGGAATAAAGGTTAGCGTTATGGGGTTGTTGGTTTTGAAGATGGAAGAATGGGCCATGAGCCAAGGAATGGAGGAGGACGGTAGAAGCAGAAAAAGGCATGAGACTGTGTTCTCCCCTAGAGCCTCCAGAGGAATGCAGCCTTACTGACACCTCGAATCTAGTTCAGTCCCTCGTGGGACTTCTGACCTTCAGAGCTGTAAAATAATAAACCTGTGCTATTTCAAGCCACTCAGATTGTGGTAACTTGTTATAATAGAATTAAAAAGCTAATACAGAATCTGCTCCAGAATCAGAAAAGGTCTGGGCTTAAGCCTTGTCTCTGCTGTGTGATTTTGAGCAAGATTCCCAATCTCTATGAACCTCTGGCTTCTTTATCAGCAAAGGTGAATTTATGAAAGACACGTATTCAAGCAAGTTTGGTAACCATTAAGTCTACAATTAGAGTTCATTAAAATATTAGTATAAAGTACTAACTGTAGAAGAAAAAAGTAAATTTTTAAGAAAAAATAGTTGATTGTTCTTTGCTTATAAACCCCCAAAGTTAGCTAGCCAGTGAGTCTTCATAACATATTGTCTACAAGTTGAAATATGAAGAGGGAAAACTCCTCCAATATTGAAACCACTTCATGATTTGAGCTCATTCAGTATACTCCTTTAATATCCAGCCTCTTTGGGGAAGAGGCAATATCCTTGACTGGCTATAAATTTATGAGTATAGTTGTTTTTATGGCTCTGAATGTAATAGAACCTAAGTAAATACTGATAAGTTCTCTATTCTTCTGAGAAGTTTCCACCCACATAATATTGTCCTATCATTGGAAATCCCCACAGTTTTGATAAGAATGAAGGTAAGAACTCTTTTATATATAATACTTGTCAATTAGAATCAGAACAGAATTCATCACTTTACTTGGAAAGGCTATGGGGTTTTTAAAAACCCACTTGAAGTCTATATAATGAAATTTTGCCCTTATTGTCTTTTGAGCAACTTCAGCTGGTTTGGGAGGTTAAGGCTGGTTTTCAAGTTTATTTTTTTCAAGCATCCTTTAACATCGTTTGCATTTATAGATTAAGTGGTAAACTGAATTAAAGGAAATAAGCATTTTCCATCACCACAATCTCCCCACGTAAATAGACTAAATTTGAAAACCACATTCATTTTCCAGTATAAGGCAAGGTACTGTCTTCATGAACTAGGCCTGGAGGGAACTATATTAACTCTTTCAAACCACTTAGTTACCAGTCATTTTCAGGAATTCACAGTGTTCCTGTGAATTGGAACACAGTGTTTTTAAAGAGATTTTTTTTCTGAGATGCAATGTATTGATTTAACCTTTCCGTGTACAGGATCATAACAGGGCACAAGTTAATTAGTATCCAGGAGACCTCACAAAGAGGTGAATTCTCACTGAAAATCATGATCACTCTAAAAAGTATAAAATGTGGCTGAGGAAAAATTATTACAAAATTCCCCCAATTTTTCATGGCATATGGTTTTTTAGCTGTAAGACACCACCTATGTCATCTGTAAAACAACTCTTTAGGGAACCATTATTGATATTGACCAAAAGATCTTTCAGATCTTACATGGTTATTTTGCTGCAGCTCTAAGAAAATTTCTGCTTTGGGTGTTTCTTATCTAGAATGTGAGGATGAATTTCATACATCACCAAACAGAAAAGTCCCTGTATCCTGTATGAAGCCAATAGTTACAGAGTTTCATACACTTATGCGGCCATATACATGCAAACACACACACACACTAATTTAGAGATGCGGAACTCACTCGAGATTGCTAGCACTCTGAAGACAAGTGCCAGTCAATCCCACCATCAGTATCTGGATCACTCCAATGGATAGGAGGTGTTACAGACTGAATGTTCATGCTCCCGAAATTCATATGTTGAAATCCTAATCTCCATATAATGGTATTGACCGGTGAAATCTTTGGGAAGTTATTAGCTCATGAAGGTGTAATCCTTATGAATGGGATTAGTGCCCTTATAAGAAGAGGCCAGAAAGCTGGCTAGTTGTCTTTCTGCCATGTAAGGATACAGCAAGAAGTCAGTTGTCTGCAACCCTGAAGAAGGTTGCCATGATGCTGGACTTTCAGCCTTCAGAACTGTGAGAAATAAACGTTCATTGTTCAGTCACCCAGTCTACAATAATTTGTTAGAGCAGCCAGGAGGCTAAGACAGGAGGTTATGAATAAACAGTATATGATTAAACGTATAAATGAACAAACATTTCCTGAATGAAGATATACATGAATTAGTTACTTGATTTTTAAACAAGGACACAGCAGAGTTTATTTCTCTTTGCTAATATGAAGCCAAAGTACACAGTTCATTTATAAACACTACTACACAAGCAACATTATGAAGTAAAGACTAGAATAAATATTTTATTATCCAGAATCCCAACAAAGCAGCTATTTTTTTCACACTCCTATTGATTTCCTGATTATATTTTATACTGTTTATTTGTTTAGTGCAGAGAAATTAGAATTTTCTACATAATGAGAAAAATTCAGACACAAGTTTAAAATTTTGCACATAAATTAGGTCTTAAATTCTTGACAGGCCACAGGGATCTCTCCTTCCTAAGAACTCATGACACTCATGAATATCATACTAGTGAGGGATGCAGTCACATACATACTGCTACAAGATACATTTGATATTATTTAGCCTACATTCTATTCAATTTTATGTTATTTACCGAGCTATTGAAAACCACTAACTTTTTGGACAACCCAATACTTTGAAGCTCCTTCTCATTAAAGAACAGGAATTATGTCTCTGTTTATAATGCTACCCTGCCTAGAAGTATGTGAATGATAGGCAGATAGGTAGGCAGATAGATGACAGATAGGCATATATATAGATAAACATTTGTTGAATGAACATCGAATTAATGTAGTCATTGTAAGTAGCTACAAAAAAATAACGGTAAAAATGAAAAACGCATAATATTTTATATTGTTGTATTTTGAATATAATTACTACAACCTGTTTCATAATTTTAAGATAAAAAATCATTACTGTCCCTTAAAGTTATACATTTTAAGATAATCAGAATTTTTACATTCATATTTTATTGAGTCATAATAACTTGAAATACCAGAAAGTCATTAGGAAAATAAAATCAAGTAAGAGAGATTACTATTATTCTCTGTAACTTTTGCTTTTGACTTAAAAGCATAGGTGAAATGAAAACTGTTCTTAACTTTGACCCACTTACCATGCTGAAGCAACATGAACTCTGCCCTCGAACGCCAACCAGTAAGTGGAGGTTATTGCCTCTTCCCACAAGGGCGTAAATTCAATCAAATAAATGTAACACATACAATGGGCATTTAGGAAACATAAATAATGAACAAACAAACAAATGAAGAAGACATAATTCCTGCCTTCAAGGAGCTTACAGGATACTGGAGACATTCATATATTAATATATCTGAATTGTCAAAGTCAGAATAGGTTTTTGTTTTGTGTTTCAGTAGACCAAAATTTGATCCCTGCTTCCTTTGGAAAAATGAAGCCTTTGAAAAACAGTCTGTCTCTTTTCTTCTCTGTGTTTCCCTTATTTTGACGACTATCTCTCCCAAAGTAGATAAAAGGTAGTTTATTAAATATACACAGTGGCCTTCTTTATCCTGATTATTTACTTCCTTCCTTTTTAATTATTTTAAAATTAGGACATTTGAGTTTAATCATGTTTTCCAAATAATATAGGGCTTCCATGGTGATTCAGAGAACCCACTTGCCAATGCAGGAGATGTAGATTCCATCCCTGAGTCAGGAAGATCCCTTTGAGGAGGAAATGGAAACCCACTCCAGTATTCTTGCCTGTGAAATCCCATGGACTAGGAAGCCTGGTGGGCTGTAGTCCATGGGGTTGCAAAGAGTTAGACATGACTGAGTGACCAAGCATGCACGCAGGAACACATAGGCACGCACACATGTATATACATACATATAAACATATACATATAAACATATACGTATGTATATACACACATATACATTAATACACATGAATATGTATACATATACATATATATGCATATATGCTTTTAAAAACATAACCATTCTTTCCATTTTATATACTGCATCTGGCACAAACTCATTTTGATCACTTCTCAGGAAGGAGAAACTAATTTCTGCTGCAGTAATATCAGTAATGGCAAGTGTTTATTTTCTTAAATTTTCTTTCCACTATTTAACAGGCTTCCCTGATGGCTCAGATGGTAAAGAATCCGCCTACAATGCAGGAGACCCAGGTTCAATCCCTGGGTCAAGAAGATCCTCTGGAGAAGGAAATAATAACTCACTCCAGTATCCTTGCCTGGGAAATCACATGGACAGAGAAGCCTGGTGGGCTACAGTCCATGGGGTCACAAAGAGTCGAACATGACTCAGTAACTAACATGAGTAACACTACTTGGTAATTCTATCACTAGATTAATAATCCCATCCTGAGGTTTTTTAATCCAGCCTAGAGATGTCAGTCTCTCCATCAACTCCTGAGGGCCCATGACCTAAAGGCCCACCTGTTCAGCTCTCATCTTAGTTCTCTTCAAGTCAAGGTGACCTGATTGTGCTAAAAAAGGGTGGAGTGACAAGGGGTTAATGCACATCCTCTTCTAACTTTCTCTTAGATCAAGGGGCATGTAAGAGATACAGTTCTTCATTATGAAAACCAATGCAACATGTATTCTCTTTATAACTGGCCAGCAGAACAGTTCATCATGATAATATAGGGCCTTGAAATCCACTCTGAATACTTCAGATACTTGGCAAATGGCTAAATTAATTAATTAGTCAGTGGATCTCTTCTGGATATATCAGAGACTTGGTAAATATTTAAATTAACTAGCTAAAATTTAAGATATTTAAATTAACTGATTCTTTATCCTATGTGCCTTTTATAAAGGGTGTTAATTTTATCATTTTCAGAATAGCAAGAATAGATTTAAGTTATCATCCTAGTAAGAACTATATTTCCTATACTTTCTAAGGAAATACTGGAGTCAATTCTTTATGTTCCATTTTCTAAAAAAAGAATTAGGCCTAAAGATGGCCCAGATAAGATATAACATTAAATGAAAACTTGCAATGAAAGCTAAGCAATCCAAGAAAACTCAGAAAGTGTTACATTTTTCAGAGGATTGTGCTTTATGGAAAATAGAAAAAGGTTTAAAAAAATTGCAAGCATACAAATCATCAAATGCTATGACAGTCCTGTAAGTCTCTCCTTGAACTGTGTTACATCTCTGTGCTCATACCACCCTCAAACTTGGAAGTTTGGGAGGTGCTCAATGCATTCAAAATTAACCTTCTACTTTTTGTTTCCTTCCTTAGTAATAGTATGAATGTTATTCTGAATAATTCAATTAAGGTCTTATAGAGAGAACAAGAACTCAAAAGTATAGAAAATGAGTCTTTTAGGTATATGAGGTTATGGGCAGGTTTATAAAATATTGTGTCCTTCAGAACAAAGAAATGTCAGATTAAAAATGTATTTTATAGTTTTCACAACCACTTAGTCAATTATGTTCAGAAAACAGAAAAGTTTGTACAACTTGCTACAAACCAGTTCTGATTTAGAATACCTAATTCCATAGACTTATTACTCTATACAATTAGGACTTTTTGTTTTTGCTTCTGGTTTGGTATCATTTAGTTTTTTAGGGAGATGAGATTAAATCAGTTTTCATAGAGAAAATATGCAAATATTGCAACTGCTAATATTTTAAAAGCAGCTAAAGTAATTTACTGAAGCAACTGTGTTATTAGTACATGCTGGTCACTTTTTAAAAATCATCTTAACATCCAACCAGGAAATATAGAGGCAATTACCACCTCTGTGCACTTTTTCAGTTATTTCAATGATAACTGAATGACATGGTGGATATGTCTGCAAAAATCAAACACAGAACTGAAATAATTTATCAAGATAAATGTTAGTAGAACATTTTCTCAAATTACTTGCACATTTCATTTTGCTATAGTTTAAACTGAGTTATCCAGAAAATTATAGTTCAATGTTCCTACATAACAGGAAACTCCAGGTTGTAGCAATTGATTTAATTGTTCTCTGGAGCATACATTACCTGAACATTAATCACTGCTTTGTTGGCACTGTTGAATATGTGTGTGACTAAAGATACTAATATTTCATGAAACATTTTTTAAGCATCAATCATTTCCTATCTGTCTAGAACAATGTGATTACCTAAATACAAATAAACAATATATATCTAATTAGAGACATATGGAAGAGCTATATGTGATATAACACCTAAGTTAAAAAAAAAAGTTCATAAATTTTCTGTTCTCAAAAACTACATTTTGTAACAGAAACAGATGCACAGACTTTGAAAACGACCTTATGGTTGCTGGGAGGATGGTTGGAGAGAAGGGATAGTGAGCTTGCAAAGAACATGTACACCGCTACATTTAAAATGACTAACCAACAAGGACCTACTGTAGAGCACAGGGAACTCTGCTCAATAATGTTCTGTGGCAGCCTGGATGGGAGGGGAGTTTGGGGGAGAATGGATACATGTATATGTATGGCTGAGTCCCTTCCCTCTTCACCTGACACTATCACATCGTCTGTTATTTGGTTATGCTCCGATACAAAATAAAAAGCTTACAAAAAAAAGAAACAAACTACATTTTGGGCTCTCACAAATAGTACAGTTATCTGGTATTAACTTTTTGAAGTCAGTCTCCAAAAGTCTTACTGTCAGTGTTTTATTACTCTGACAGTTGATATACTTAATTTGGAAGATGAATTATTTGTTTTTTTGATGAAATAGAAAATGCATTTGAAGCATATGTTATTTTCACAAAACAGACAGGCATGGGAGTTAAATAGGGAAGGAGGGACTCAATACCAGTATTTCATTTTTCTTATATGATCGACAATCTTACGGTGTTCCTTCCAAAATCCTAATGTTTATAGTAACATACATATGTACAAGTGTTTCTAAGTAGTTCACTTTTTGATAGCGGTATGTTCTTATATGATTCCTTTCATTCAGGCAGAAAATAGGTGTTTCAAGATGCCATAGGCAAGGTTCTCCTCAAAGTGCTGGGGATAGAGCAGTGAATTAGGAAGACAAAGCACCTGCTCTCATGGACCTCATTTTTGTGAGCAAGAAAGTGAAAATGCTAGTTTCTCAACTGTGTCTCATTCTTTGTGACTCCATGGACTCTAGACCACCAGGATTCTCTGTCCCTGGAATTCTCCAGGCAAGAATGCTAGAGTGAGGTGTCATTCCCTTCTCCAAGGGATCTTCCTGACCGGGGATAGAACTCGGGTCTCCTGCATTGCATGCTGAGGCTTCTGTGTTAGCTCAGTAGGTAAAGAATCGGCCTGTAATGAAGGAGACCCTGGTTTGATCCCTGGGTGGGAAAGATCCCCTGGAGAAGGGGTAGGCTACCCACTCCAGTATTCTTGAGCTTCCCTGGTGGCTCAGCTGGTAAAGAATCCACTTGCAATGAAGGAGGCCTGGGTTCGATCCCTGGGTTGGGAAGATCCCCTGGAGAAGGGAAAGGCTACCCACTCCAGTATTCTGGCCTGGAGAATTCCATGGACTGAATAGTCCATGGGGTCACAAAGAGTCGGAAATGACTGAGTGACTTTCACTTTCTCCTGTGTTGCAGGCAGATTCTTTACCATCAGGGAAGCCCCGTGAACAAGAGGGGTACTATAAAATCCATATCAAAATATTAGTTCCTACATGGCGTCCCTGCTTGTTCAGTCAGTAAAGAGTCTGCCTGAAATGCAGGAGACCCTGGTTCAATCGCTGGGTTGGGAGGATACCCTGGAGAAAGAAATGGTAACCCATTCTGGGAAAACCCATGGACAGAGGAGCCTGGTGGGCTACAGTCCATGGGGTCCCAAGAGTCAGACACAACTAAGCAACTAAACCTACCTACCTAAATACAACAAAGAGAAATGAAGTGATGACATGATAACATGATGAAGGCTATTTTCAATGTAACTAGAGAAAAGTTTTACGAATTTTACAATTGGCAAGAGATCTCAGCAAATAACTGGGAAGCAAAGGGCTACTGGGGAAAACTCTTTCCGTGGTATGCAGCAGTTGCACTGAAGCAGTGGGAACTTCAGGTAGGTCAAAGTGACTGAAGAACAAGAGGGTCATCAGCTGGAGTTCTTAGGATGTCCTAGGAAATGTACCAATCATCTTACATTTATCTGAACCTCAGTACCATCCTAGGTGGCATACATTATGTTTCTCTTTTTACAAGCTAAAACATGAAACACATAGATTAGAAATATGAAATAACTTGCCCATGATTGAGGCAGAACAAGGAACAATTCTAGGAAGTTGAAATTAATCTTATTAGTTCCTATGCTATTCTGCTTCTAGCAAAGAATAAACGCAGCCAGAGTCGACAGTCCTGGAACAAGGAGTTGGCTGCAGGTATTAGAACAGCTAGGTAGGAAGAGAAAGCTGAAATTGAGGGGGCCTGATATTCTTGCCATCCTGTTGCATGATAGCAAGCCATCATTTCATCTCTAAAATTTAACCTGTATAATCATTCATTTCCTTGTTAACTCATTCTAAATGTATCTATTAAAGGGCTAATATAAATTAGGTAGGGCTTCCCTGGTGGTAACCCACTCCAGTATTCTTGCCTGGAGAATCCCATGGACGCTGAAGCCTGGTAGGCTACAATCCACCAGGTCACAAAGAGTCGGACACGACTGAGCGACGGAACGGAATGGAACGGATAAATTAGGTAATATGCTCAAGAATTATAATGAATGATTATCAAATGTGCCTTCAAGAATCCTCATTCAAGTGGAAGACAAATCTATGGATGTATCCTTCAAGATAAAACTCCAATAAGCAGTTATAAAAAAAAGTGCAATGAAAATGTCAAGCCAGGAACAACGCTGTCTGGCTGTCAGTTTTCTGTAAAATCTCAAAATGAAGCTGTGTGATCACACTAGGCCTTCTTCACCTTTAATATTTTATTCTGTCAGTGATTGAGCAACATTCTATGCATTCTGTGAGAAAGCAATATTATATACATTCCCATCATAAAGTTTAAAGTTTTTTTGGCAGACATAAGCCTATACTGGGTTCCTCTTTCTCTCCTGCCTATAACAGTTTATAATTCTAAATTATTTTTCTAAAAAATATGCTTAGAAATCTTCACAGGTCATGAGTTTCTTCACTGGTAACAATAACAAGTGGAAAAAATTCCACCTAAGTTTAAGTACTGGCTACCACTCAAAAATGAAACATGTGCAAAGGGAAACATTCTGCGTATATGACTTTGCTTTAGCACTTAAAAAGTAAAGTCAGGTTTTCACAATATAATTTTAGAGGAAATAAACCTGAGCTCAAACTTAAATAATCATTGACATACATTTCTACTAAAAACAACTGTATATACTTTATATCCACATAGCTTTTAAAGGTTGAAAAAGCCCAAGAATAATCAAGGTGCCTGACCTGTGAATAAGTATATGCTGGGGCTGACATAATGAAACTCTTGATAAGTTGTAGGAACAAGTCATTGAACCAGAGGGTGAACTAAGTTGAACCCAGTAACACTGTCTTGAAACAGCTTTGTCTTTGTAAAGTACGACATCCCTCTTGAGGAATTAAAATCTCATTTCTCTACTACAGTGCTTGTAAAAGAGAACATGCAAAACTAAGAAATGGATAATCTTGAGCCAGAAAATTTTAAAATTTAGATCAATTAGGAAGTAAAATGTTAAATTTCAAGTTGAACTTATGACATAAACTCACTAATGCTCCAAATGGAAACAAGAAAAATCACTTCCTGCAACCTCCACCCACTTCAAAATAGGACAGAATATTACCATTCTAATAGAAAGAATCAGTAAAATCAAATATTTTAATAGAAATGCTATGAAAAGGGGGTTGTGATTATTTCTTATTAATTGAATAACAAATCTTCCATTTGAACATTAAAATTAAATTTGACTGGTCATACCAACACTTATTATGTTGACCAAGAGTCTAGGTTTCCACAAGATAATGACAGTTTTTGCAAAAAGGAAAAAAAAGTTAAATTTTATATCTTTTGAAATAATATTTGGTGAGCCATTGTACAGATGACACCAAACTTAGGGCAGAAAGCAAAGAACTAAAGAGCTCCTTGATGAAAGTGAAAGAGAAGAGTGAAAATGTAGGCTTAAAACTCAACATTCAAAAAACTAAGATCATGGCATCCAGTCCCATCACTTCATGGCACATAGATGGGGAAAGAATGGAAACAGTGACAGGCTTTATTTTCTTGCGCTCCAAAATCTTTGCAGATGGTGACTACAGCCATGAAATTAAAAGATGCTTGCTCCTTGGAAGAAAAGCTATGACCAACCTAGACAGCATATTAAAAAGCAGAGACATTACTTTGCCTACAAAGGTGCATCTAGTCAAAGCTATGGTTTTTCTAGTAGTAATGTATGGGTGTGAGAGTTGGACTATAAAGAAAGCTGAGCACCAAAGAACTGATGCTTTTGAACCATGGTGTTGGAGAAGACTCATGAGAGTCCCTTGGACTGCAAGGAGATCCAATCAGTCCATCCTAAAGGAAATAAGTCCTGAATATTCATTGGAAGGACTGATGTTGAAGCTGAAACTACAATACTTTGGCCACCTGATTTGAAGAACCAACTCATTTGAAAAGACCCTGGTGCAGGGAAAGATTGAAGGCGGGAGGAGAAGGGGATGACAGCGGATGAGATGGTTGGATGGCATCACCAACGCAATGGACATGAGTTTGAGTAGGCTCTGAGAGTTGGTGATGGACAGGGAAGCCTGGTATGCTGAAGTCCATGGGGTCATGAAAAGTCAGACACAACTGAATGACTGAACTGAACTGTGTATACTTAAATACCACTGATCCACTCTATTACCAACTAAAATTTGAAAGCTCAGCTAAGGAAGCTGAAATCTTATTAGTGTTGTATTAAACAATACAACAGAAAAAACTTCAAAGATATGCCCTTTCCTGGCAGAAAGTGAAAGTGAAGTCACTCAGTCGTGTCCGACTCTTTGCAGCCCCATGGACTGTTGCCCACCAGGCTCCTCCGTCAATGGGATTCTCCAGGCAAGAATACTGGAGTGGGTTGCCATTTCCTTCTCCAGGGGATCTTTCTGACACGGGGATCGAACCCAGGTCTCCCGCATGGCAGGCAGACGCTTTAACCTCTGAGCCACCAGGGAATCTCATTAACACCAAAAAGAAAATATCAATAATATCGCCTAACAATAGCATATAAGATGAAAAGTTAGCAAAATGGAAACATAAAAAGAAATGAGAACACATACTTATACAAAGAATATAAACTCTTTATATAACTTAAAACATGCCTATATACAAAATGAATCTCATCTAAGTTTAATTTACTTAATCAGTTTTGTAATAATGTTAATTCTTATTTGATTAACAATATTAAGCATTATATTAGCACTAAATATTACAGACTTGATAGTCATTTTTACCTATTAGCAGTGATATATGAATGTAAACAAAAAGTATGACTGTTACTGAAAATTCTATAAAATATAGAAAAGTATAAAGAAAAAATAACCTATAATTTCTAACATTCAAATTACAACTCAATATTTTCTCATATTAGACATGCACTTATATTTGTGTATATATATACATTATATAAATATATGCTATAATAGAATATTCTCTATTTGGAGTTTTTTCCAATTCTTTTCTTTTTGTACCATATTCTGTCTTGAGTATTGTCTTATGTCATTATTATATGAAAAACATTTTCCAGTTTTTGGAAAATAAAACTGTAATGACTTTGACTACATAATTAATTATTTTAAAATAGGAAAATACCCTAGAAACAGAATTATCAAGTTCAGTTCAGTCACTCAGTCGTGTCCGAATCTTTGTGACCCCATGAATCACAGCATGCCAGGCCTCCCTGTCCATCACCAACTCCCGGAGTTCACTCAAACTCACGTCCATCGAGTCGGTGATGCCATCCAGCCATCTCATTCTCTGTCGTCCTCGTCTCCTCCTGCCCCCAATCACTCCCAGCATCAGATTTAGATGGTATAAATTTCTGTATAGATTTTGACCTACAATGTTAATGCACTCGACACAAAAGAGGTCTGATTTCTTATTTTCATTATACACTAGAGAAGAGAACAGACTTTGGGACAGGGGTGGCTGCAGTGAAATTATGGGTCCAATGCTTCCTAATTATTCACTTTATTCTTTAAACTATTAAAAACTCACACATTCATTTAGAAAGTGGTGACGATAAATGTAACCATCTTCTGAGCACTGTTATGGATAACAGGATGTGAGTTTGATTTATGGCTAAAGGGAATTGGATACATATTAAAATACCAATAATTATCTGCTATTATAAAAATTACTAGTAATGGTATAATGCCAACACTGGATATTAAAATTTGTGTTCTTAGATAATATTTATTTATATCATTTATTATAACATTATGAAGCAATTTTGGATTTATGAGACTACTAGTGTGGGAGACACAACTGGCAAAGATATGTCCCTCCTTCCACAGCAAGAGGCTTATAACTGGGCACTTTGGCATTAGCAACTCTGTTTCCAGGCCATCTTTGCAGCTGGGTAGTGTACTCATGTTTGCATCAGTGGATTGTGATAAAAAATAATGCTCGCTACTTTTGTGTCTAAGCCTTAAGATACTGTGCATAAAATTCTCCAGGCTCTGTCCTTGCAAGTTCAGTTCAGTTCAATTCAGTCGCTCAGTCATGTCCGACTCTGTGAGACCCCATGAATCGCAGCACGCCAGGCCTCCCTGTCCATTACCACTCCTGGAGTTTACCCAAACTAATGTCCATCAAGTCGCTGATGCCATCCAGCCATCTCATCCTCTATCGTCCCCTTCTCCTCCTGCCCCCAATCCCTCCCAGCATCAAGGTCTTTTCCAATGAGTCAGCTCTTTGCATGAGGTGGCCAAAGTACTGGAGTTTCAGCTTTAGCATCAGTCCTTCCAATGAACACCCAGGATTGATCTCCTTTAGGATGGACTGGTTGGATCTCCTTGCAGGCGAAGGGACTCTCAAGAGTCTTCTCCAACACCACAGTTCAAAAGCATCAATTCTTTGGCGATCAGCTTTCTTCACAGTCCAACTCTCACATCCATACATGACCACTGGAAAAACCATAGCCTTGACTAGACAGACCTCTGTTGGCAAAGTAACGTCTCTGCTTTTCAATATGCTATCTAGGTTGGTCAAAACTCTCCTTCCAAGGAGTAAGCGTCTTTTAATTTCATGACTGCAGTCACCATCTGCAGTGATTTTGGAGTCCAGAAAAAGTCTGACACTGTTTCCCCTGGTTCCCCATCTATTTGCCATGAAGTGATGGGACCAGATGCCATGATCTTCGTTTTCTGAATGTTGAGCTTTAAGCCAACTTTTTCACTCGCCTCTTTCACTTTCATCAAGAGGCTTTTGAGTTCCTCTTCACCCTCTGCCATAAGGGTGGTGTCATCTGCATATCTGAGGTTATTGATATTTCTCCCAGCAATCTTGATTCCAGCTTGTGCTTCCTCCAGCCCAGCGTTCCTCATGATGTACTCTGCATGTGAATTAAATAAGCAGGGTGACAATATACATCGTGAGATACTCCTTTTCCTATTTGGAACCAGTCTGTTGTTCCATGTACAGTTCTAACCGTTGCTTCCTGACCTGCATACAGGTTTCTCAACAGGCAGGTCAGGTGGTCTGGTATTCCCATCTCTTTCAGAATTTTCCACAGTTGATTGCGATCCACACAGTCAAAGTCTTTGGCATAGTCAATAAAGCAGAAATAGATGTTTTTCTGGAACTCTCTTCGTTCTTCGATGATCCAGCAGATGTTGCCAATTTGATCTCTGGTTACTCTGCCTTTTCTAAAACCAGCTTGAACATCTGAAAGTTCACAGTTCACGTATTGCTTAAGCCTGGCTTGGAGAATTTTGAGCATGACTTTACTAGTGTGTGCTGCTGCTGCTGAGTCACTTCAGTCGTGTCCGACTCTGTGTGACCCCATAGACGGAAGCCCACCAGGCTCCCCCGTCCCTGGGATTCTCCAGGCAAGAACACTGGAGTGGGTTGCCATTTCCTTCTCCAATGTGTGAAAGTGAAGTCGCTCAGTCATGTCCGACCCTCAGCGACCCCACGGACTGCAGCCTACCAGGCTCCTCCATCCATGGGATTTTCTAGGCAATAGTACTGGAGTGGCTTGCCATTGCCTTCTCCAATTACTAGTGTGTGAGATGAGTGCAATTGTGCGGTAGTTTGAGCATTCTTTCGCATTGCCTTTCTTTGGGATTGGAATGAAACCTGACCTTTTCAAGTCCTGTGGCCACTGTTGAGTTTTTCAAATTTTCTGGCATATTGCCTGTAGCACTTTCATAACATCATCTTTCAGTATTTGAAACAGCTCAACTGAAATTCCATCACCTCCACTAGCTTTGTTCGTAGTGATGCTTCCTAAGGTCCACTTGACTTCACATTCCAGGATGTCTGGCTCTAGGTGAGTGATCACACCATCATGATTATCTGGGTCATGAAGATCTTTTTTGTACAGTTCTGTGTATTCTTTCCACCTCTTCTTAATTTCCTCTGCTTCAGTTAGGTCCCTACCATTTCTGTCCTTTATTTGGTATTACTGTTTTATTTTTCTAAAAGATTTGCTTTTATATTTAAGTCATTTATCTACTTTATGTATATTTTGTGTTTGGGATTTGACTGTATGATTTCCATAGGTATAATTAGTTGTCTTAGGATCATTTAGTACTTTGGCCACCTCATGCGATGATTTGACTCACTGGAAAAGACTCTGATGCTGGGAGGGATTGGGGGCGGGAGGAGACTGGGACAACAGAGAATGAGACGGCTGGATGGCATCACCGACTCGATGGAGGTGGGTTTGCGTGAACTCCGGGAGTTGGTGATGGACAGGGAGGCCTGGCGTGCTGTGATTCATGGGGTCACAAAGAGTCGGACACGATTGAATTACTGAACTGAACTGAACTGAGGATCATTTAGTAAATAATCCATCATTTACCCATTGGTTCAGAATGGCATTCAGATACCAACTTCTAATCCAGACATAGCTCTAATTTCAGTGTTATTCTATTCTACTTCTATGTTGACTGTTCTGTAATAATATCATTCTAGGTGAGTGATCACACCATCATGATTATTGGAGTCGTGAAGATCTTTTTCGTACAGTTCTGTGTTCTTGCCAAATCTTCTTAATATCTTCTGCTTCTGTTAAGTCCATATCATTTCTGTCCTTTATCAAGCCATCTTTGCATGAAATGTTCCCTTTGTATCTCTAATTTTCTTGAAGAGATCTCTAGCCTTTCCCATTCTGTTGTTTTCCTCTATTTCTCAGCATTGATCTCTGAGGAAGGCTTTCTTATCTCTCCTTGCTATTCTTTGGAACTCTGAATTCAGATGCTTATATCTTTCCTTTTCTCCTTTGCTTTTTCCTTCTCTTCTTTTCACAGCTATTAGTAGGCCTCCTCAGACAGCCATTTTGGTTTTTTGCATTTCTTTTCCATGGGGATGGTCTTGATCCCTGTCTCCTGTACAATGTCACAAACTGTTCATAGTTCATCAGGCACTCTTATCTATCAGATCTAGTCCCTTAAATCTATTTCTCACTTCCACTGTATAATCATAAGGGATTTGATTTAGGTCATACCTGAATGGTCTAGTGGTTTTCCCTACTTTTTTCAATATAAGTTGGAATTTGGCAATAAGGTGTTCATGATCTGAGCCACAGTCGGATCCTCGCAATCTGGAATGCAAATGTGCCTTTGATTTAGCATCAGCCAGGCAGGGCAAGACAAGACAGGGCTCCAGGGCAAGGGTCATAAAACTAAAGAGCCCCTGGTTTAGTGACTGAAGTTTTACTGGAACGTAGTTATACTTGTTTATGTCTGTATGGCCACTTTTACCCTATAATTGCAGATCTGAGTAATTACAACAGACACCACAGAGCCCCAAATCCTACAATATTTGTTATCTGGCCCTTTACAGAAAAAAAAATGCCGAATACTAACCAAGGAGATAACAAAGCAACAAGAAATAACCAGTCTCCCAAATGACCATATGAAACACAAATATCATTCAACTCAGACCAGGGACTTTGGGGTTGTTATGTGGAAAACAAACAGATTTTTATTTTAGCTGAGAAACTCCTAAGAGACATTGAGTTCTACCAGCATAATTTTCAAACCAAGGAAGATAACTTTTTATAAAATTGTAGTATTTAAATATATCAGTTTTATTAAAGTTTGGGAAATTTTCTTCTTAATTTGTGGAGTTCTTTGTGTGTTAAGGAGTTAAACCCAAACCGGTAATATTTATGGGAAATAATATCCATAAGTTGTTTGATTTTTATATTATGATGTTTCTATATAATTTATACAATACTGATCTTCTATCATATCTATCATTGCTTTCTTTTAGTTTCTTATGATGTTTCATGCTTCTATATAAAGTATCCTTACCCGAAGGTCAGATAGAATTTGCCCTTTTATCTCCTTTTTCACTAACTTTTATATTTCACTAATACTTTTTCATTTCAAATGGTATCCATAAATACTTTCTGAATAGTTTTCCATAGATGTATTATAGTATCTATATATCAAGATTTATATTATATAAAATATATGGCCTGGCGTGCTGCAGTCCATGGGCTCACAAAGAGTCAGACACAACTGAGTGACTGAACTGAACGAATTTTTAAACATTAAGATCTGTTTCAGAGCTCTTATATTGTTCCACTGCTCTAGTCTTCTTTTCTCAATCAGTATCACAGAGCTTTAATTATTATAAGTGTAAAATATAACTAATAACCAATATGGCAAGTCACCTACTCATTCATACTTTTCTAACTTTTGCAGGGGATGGAAAGAAGAATGCTTTGTAAAATTTTATCAAGTAATGTATATAAAATAAATTTTAATTATTTAAATGTATTACAGTTACAAGGAAAGACTGACATATATGTTCACAACACAGATGGAAAAAATCACACTACAATATTATGAATATCATGTTCAAAAGAAAACCTGCAAAAAAACCTTATTTCATAGGATCTTTTACTAGCATAAGGGTAAGACAAATCCTTTTTGTCTACTAATGTATAATATGTTACATATGTTTTCTCTCAGAGTTTCTGCAATAATTCTGAGAAGTTTTTAATCCTATTGTTCTCTTAATTTTAGATACTGGAAAACCAGATAATGCAGTTAAGTGTTCTGATTAAAATCAGGAGGTCTTACTAAGTAGCAGAGTGGACATTTGGCATCCCTGTGTACAAGTGCAATTTTCAGTCACATGGATCTCAGCATTCATTCTACAAATGTCTAGCCAACTCACTGAATGTAGACATTATATTACATATTTTTTTTTTATCTCTAAACACCTTAAGAATAAGGTTTTCACGTTGCTGCAATTAATCCGTATACTGAAACTCAGTATAGAATAATGACCTCCTGTCTCTCACACGCTTTTGGATATTTGTGGGTATTACTTTTTGAATTTTATTTTATTACTTTTCTGATTGGAATTGGGTCAATGTACATATGCACATGGGCTCAAAGCTTTATAATTCTGAGCCTTCCCATTCAGGAATATCTTCCTATTTACATGACTTATAGGTCTCTCAGAAAAGTCCTAATTTAAATCTTATGTTAAAAGGAGTATAATTTTCTAATTAGTGTCATATGAAATGACAGCCATCAAATTTCAGCTTCTCAAGAATAAAATTCAGTAATGCTAAAAATAAATAAATCTTGTGTATTTATTATTTTAGTAATTTTATATCAAATCTCAATACATAAGAAATAAAATTTAAGGTCTATTCCTTTTAATAATAATAATAAAATAAATATACATTTGTCCAGGACTGTTTACGATGTAGAACGTAAATAGTGACTTTGAAGGTCCCTGGGTATATTTCCTTATGGAATCCCCACCCCTAGAATTAATTACTAGGCTATCTTAATATTTCCTCACTTTTCCTTGAGTTTTATCACTTATCTTTGAATTAATAATAATGACATACTATTGTTTCTGTTTGAGTTTTTATATAAATGAAACATGGGTATAGCATATTCTTTGATCATTTTTTCCTGAATATTATATTTATGAGATTTATCTATGTTGATAGATAGAGGAGTGATTGATTTACACTTCTTCCAAATCTTGCAAAAAATCCCAATGAAGTTGAGTACTTATAAGACAGGTAGAATGAGAAAGAGATAAAGAGATACAGAAGACAGTGTGGCTTCTGTAACTAATCTCCATATATATATATATATGTACATAGTTTTCACTTTTGAAAGCATAATACACATACACTGGAAAAAATCAAAGTAAATAAGAATGAAAAGCAGGAAAAAAATGAAAAATAAGATGAAACAAACGAAGTTAAACTGTATTTCTAACGAATATCATAACCATGTTGAAGGACGAAGAAGGAAGGAAGGAGAGGAAGGGAAAGAAGCAAGGGAGGGAAGGAAGAAGGGAAATTTTTAAAATAAGGTTTCTTTGTACTGGTCAGCTTGAGTAGCTCCCCTCAGGTGTAATCAGCAGTTGAACTGCTGGCTGCATGTTATTGCTTAATCTTACCATTAATTTCAAATAGTCTTCTAAAGCATTGTACAATGATGCACTTCACCTGTCACAATGTATGCTAGTTCCTGTTGCTCACTAATGTTGATGTGGTTATTTATTCCTGGAAATACGGTGAGGTGTAATAGTCAATGCAGTTTAAATTTGCTTTCCATTATTAGAGATTAGTGCCAGTGTGTATACAAATATTTCTTGGTTATTTTTATTTTTTATGAAATGTTATCCATGCCTTATTCCTGCTTTTTTACTGGTAATCTTTTATTTATTAACTGATATAACTTGTATATATTCTAGACTCTAAGTTGAATTGATTATGAGCAGAGCAAACATTTCCTTCCAGCTTTTAGACAACAGTTTTTATAAAAACAGTGCCTTGCCATGGACAAAGCTCATAATTTGAATGAAGTGAAATTTATCAACCTATCTCTTTATGGTTATGATTCTTTCTAAAAGTAATTTTTTCATGGAAAAGAAGATCAGAAAGATATTCTTTTATGTCTCTTTTCAAAAGTTAAATTATTAACCCACCTGAAATTGATTTTTATGTTAAATATGAGGTGGGATTCACTTTTATCTTTCCCATATGAATTGCCAATTTCCCTAACTTTTGTCCAGAAGACTAAACTTTCACCACTGGTCCACAATGCTGACTAAAAGAAAAAGTTTCTATATATGTGTGGGTTGTTTATGAGCAAAGCATTCTGTTCCAGCAAATCTATTCTTGAATAGATGGAAAAACAGTGGAAACAGTGTCAGACTTTATTTTTGGGGGCTCCAAAATCACTGCAGATGCTGATTGCAGCCATGAAATTAAAAGACGCTTGCTCCTTGGAAGGAAAGTTATGACCAACCTTGATAGTATATTAAAAAGCAGAGACATTACTTTGCCAACCAAGGTCCGTCTAGTCAAGGCAATGGTTTTTCCCGTGGTCATGTATGGATGTGAGAGTTGGACTGTGAAGAAACCTGATCGCCGAAGAATCGATGCTTTTGAACTGTGGTGCTGGAGAAGACTCTTGAGAGTCCCTTATACTGCAAGGAGATCCAACCAGTCCATTCTGGAGGAGATCAATCCTGGATGTTCATTGGAAGGACTGATGCTAAAGCTGAAGCTGCAATACTTTGGCCACCTCATGTGACGAGTTGACTCACTGGAAAAGACTCTGATGCTCGGAAAGGTTGGGGGCGGGAGGAGAAGGGGACGACGGAGAATGAGATGGCTGGATGGCATCACCAACTCAGTGGACATGAGTTTGAGTGAACTCCGGGAGTTGGTGATGGACAGGGGGGCCTGGCATGCTGTGATTCATGGGGTCGCGGAGAGTCGGACACGACTGAGCGACTGAACTGAACTGAACTGAACTGAATAATTATAATAGGTTTAAAGTAGATCTTGATATCTGATAGAGCAAGAGGTCATTCCTTGTACTTTTTCAGAAATGAATTAGCATTCTGGTCCAATAGATCTACAATACATGTGAAGATGAGCTAGTCAATCTTCATGAAAAGTCTTGCCGAGACTTGATAGAATTCCATTCAATCATAAACCAATTATGGAAAATTATCATTTTAAAAATAGTGTTTTCATGTCCATAATATGATTCTCCACTTATCTGAGTGTCCTTTAAGGTTTTTAATACAATTTTATAATTTCAAAGAAAAGAACTTACATTTTTTCATTATTCTGAACTGTCTTATAATTCATGCTACTATTATAATAGAACATTTTTCCAAATTAAACTATTAACCAATTATTAAGATATAGAAATGTACTTAACTTAGTATTTTGATTTTATAGTTGACAATGATTAATAACTTTTAGATTTTTTCAAAATAGGAAATCATATCATCTACATAACAAATTAAATTTTGGGTTTTTTTGTATTAAAGTTAACTAAATTTTATTCCTTCTGTCTTCTATTTGCCTTGGCTATAATCCACAGTACAATATTGAACTGATGTGAAAATAGGCATTATTGACTTCACTCTGGACTTTAATGATTCACCACAGAGTGAGATGTTTATTAAAAACTTTTGGTAGCTTCACTTTATAGCTGACTTTTTCTGTACTTATAAGATGATATTGATTAATATGATGACTACATTAACAGATTTCTAATGTTGAGTCAACTTTGCATTTCTATAATAAACCCAAAATTGCAACAATGTGTTATATTTTGTAATCATTATTTGGCTACATGACATTCAGTTCAGTTCAGTTCAGTTCAGTCGCTCAGTCGTGTCCGACTCTCCGCGACCCCATGAATCACAGCACGCCAGGCCTCCCTGTCCATCACCAACTCCCGGAGTACACTCAAACTCATGTCCACAGAGTCGGTGATGCCATCCAGCCATCTCATTCTCCGTCGTCCCCTTCTCCTCCCGCCCCCAACCTTTCCCAGCATCAGAGTCTTTTCCAGTGAGTCAACTCGTCGCATGAGGTGGTCAAAGTATTGCAGTTTCAGCTTTAGCATCAGTCCCTCCAATGAACATCCAGGATTGATCTCCTTTAGAATGGACTGGTTGGATCTCCTTGCAGTATAAGGGACTCTCAAGAGTCTTCTCCAACACCACAGTTCAAAAGCATCGATTCTTCGGCGATCAGCCTTCTTCACAGTCCAACTCTCACAACCATACATGACCACGGGAAAAACCATTGCCTTGACTAGACGGACCTTGGTTGGCAAAGTAATGTCTCTGCTTTTTAATATACTATCAAGGTTGGTCATAACTTTCCTTCCAAGGAGTAAGCGTCTTTTAATTTCATGGCTGCAATCAGCATCTGCAGTGATTTTGGAGCCCAAAAAAACAAAGTCTGACACTGTTTCCACTGTTTTTCCATCTATTTCCCATGAAGTGATGGGACCAGATGCCATGATCTTTGTTTTCTGAATGTTGAGCTTCAAACCAACCTTTTCACTCTCCTCTTTCACTTTCATCAAGAGGCTTTTGAGTTCCTCTTCACTTTCTGCCATAAGGGTAGTGTCATCTGCATACATTAGTCTTTTAAAATTTGTAAAATTTTCCATATACTTAAACTGTTTTAGTCACTGGTCAACAGAAGAATTACTAAGACAGTTGTGTTAACTCTCTCCCTAGAATAGTATATTAAAATGCCTATAAATTATGACCTAGTTTATTCTGAAAATACAGTAGGAATCATGAAGGCTTAAAGTTATATTAACTTGTTTAGCCAAAATTCTGTCTTAGTGTGTAAGTTATGTGTTGTTGCATAATATATTACTTCAAGGTTTAATAGCTTAAGACAACACTGAAAATTATTAGTTCACAGGTTTTCTCGGTCAGGAATTTAGGAGCAGGTTAGCTTAGATGTTCTGTCTCAGAACCTCTCATGGTTACACTCAAGTTGTCAAGGATGCAAACAACTGAAGGCTTGACCAGGGAAGAGGATTTGCTTTGAAAATAGCTCACTCAATTGGCTGGTAAATTGGTATTGTCTATTGGAAAAAGGTCACAACTGTTTAAATATATACTTCTCTACAGAGCTGTGTGAATGTCCACAAAGCATTGCAGTTGATTTCCCTGGAAAAGTGCTCCAAGAGAGCAAAGTGTAGAGGCGACACTGTCTTTCATAACCTAATCTCAGAAGGGTTACATTGTGGTTTCTATTGAACAGAATATCTCACTACTTAAACAGAGCATGCCTAACATTCCTGGATGAGACTAAACAAAACTATGAATATCCCCACAAGGATCAGTGGGGGCCACCTCAGAAGCTATCTACTATATAGAGCAATACTTTTTGCTTTAGAATTTCCTTTCTCTGTTATTTTTAACAGTTTCTTTATTCTTTAGTTTAGGAATATTTCCATAAACAATAGAACTGAGATTTCCTCCCATGGGTTTTGTTTTGTGCCTGATAATTTCTCTTAACTAGAAATTTTAACCCATTTATATTTATTGTGACATTGATACATTTGGATCTGTTTCTACCACCTATTACTGCCCTATGTTTTTCTCTTAACTTTTCTTCTCCTTTCTTCACCTTGCACAAAGTTTGGTGATTTCACCACAATATATCAAGGTGTTCTGTGGTTATAATACTATATTGTATAATTGGCTTGATGTATGTTTTACTTTGTGAATATGAAAACTGATGACTTTCATTAATACAAAAATATTTCATCCATTATCCCTTTGAATATTGTTTCACCCCTATTTTTTCCATTCCCTCTTTCTGATTCTCCAATTAGATGTGTTATACTTTCTCTTTCTATCCTCCATATTTTTTAAATTCTCTTTCATATTTTCTAGCTTTGTCTCTCTGTCCTATATTCTATGTAACATTTTCAGATCTATCTTCTATTTTAAACATAATTAATTTTAAATATAGCTAATTTATATTCTATAAATAAAAGTTCCAATAGCTACAATCTTTTTGGATTTGTTGCTTCTAATTACTTAGTGATTATAATTTAATGCAATCTCAAGCTCTTTGAAATTTTATCTGTGGGAATTAAAGCTTTGTTTTAAATTATTTTCTTTTCCTCCTCATATTTTTGCTTGCTTCTGCCAAGTATATGGGGCTATGACCAACCTTAAAACTGAAATTTTATCTTTAGATGTTTTTACACTACGTGTGAACCTGAATTACACAAGGGTAACTAAGATCATGGCATCTGGTCCCATCACTTCACGGGAAATAGATGGAGAAACAGTGGAAACAGTGTCAGACTTTATTTTTGGGGGCTCCAAAATCACTGCGGATGCTGAATGCAGCCATGAAATTAAAAGATGCTTACTCCTTGGAAGGAAAGTTATGACCAACCTTGATAGCATATTAAAAAGCAGCGACATTACTTTGCCAACCAAGGTCCGTCTAGTCAAGGCCATGGTTTTTCCCGTGGTCATGTATGGATGTGAGAGTTGGACTGTGAAGAAAGCTGATCGCCGAAGAATTGATGCTTTTGAACTGTGGTGCTGGAGAAGACTCTTGAGAGTCCCTTGGACTGCAAGGAGATCCAACCAGTCCATTCGAAAGGAGATCAATCCTGGGTGTTCATTGGAAGGACTGACGCTAAAACTGAAACTCCAGTACTTTGGCCACCTCATGCGAAGAGCTGACTCACTGGAAAAGACTCTGATGCTGGGAGGGATTGGGGGTGGGAGAAGGGGATGACAGAGAATGAGATGGCTGGATGGCATCACCGACTTGATGGACATGAGTTTGAGTGAACTCCGGGAGTTGGTGATGGACAGGGAGGCCTGGCGTGCTGTGATTCATGGGGTCGCAAAGAGTCGGACATGACTGAGCGACTGAACTGAACTGAAGGTTAGGAATTTCATTCTGTTGAAACTTTATGTTTCTTCCACTTTACTCAGAACCGAGACTAAGAAAGGTAACTGCTCTCACTCTCTCAGTAGCGTTTCTTGCTCACACTCCCTGTCTCTTCTCTTTCTCTCTTTCACTCTATCTTATTTGCTTAATTTAACTCACAGTAAGAGTTACCTTCTAAAGACCCTATTTATGCAATTTTTGCCAGCCAAAGCTTTTTTTTTTTTTTCTTATCAAAGATGCTCGCTTAAATCCTGAACTTGCATGCTGCTGCTACTGCTGCTAAGTCACTTGAGTCGTGTCCGACTCTGTGCGACCCCACAGACTCCCAGGGAATTGCCAAATATCCCCAAGAAAAATGTCTGTTTCAATGCTTGCTTACTTTTCCTGATTTGTGATTTCATGCTGTTCATGGACTCTGAGAAGTCCCCTTACTTTCCCACCAACTCAGCTATGAAATTAAATAATTTAAATATACATATATTTTTTCTGAACTATTTATCTATGGTATTATATATAGGTTTGAAGGTCAAAAGTTACAAACTTCTAGCTATAAGATAAATAAGCTACTAGGGATATAATGTATGAAATAATTAATATAAGTGGTACTTCTGCATGTTATAAAAGTTGTTACAAGAGCTCTCATCATAGGGAAAACACAGCTTTTTCTTTTCCTTTTATTGTATCTATATGAGATGATACATGGTCACTAAATGTTTTGTG